>NC_030423.2:23691402-23778902 GCF_001660625.3 Ictalurus punctatus
AATTCAGCGACAGTGACATGTGATGGGTTTTCCCCAGACCACCATGCATTTACTCACTGAATTAGAACGTAAATGGCGTCAAACCAAACTGGTGATATTTCAAACAGCATGGAAGGAGAGCCTACTGAAATATAGGAAATCTCTTGGCGATGCTAGAAAAATCTATTTCTCCACCTTAATAGGAGACAACAAAAACAATTCTAGATTCCTTTTCAACACAGTAGCAAAATTAACTAGGAATAAAACCACTACAGAGAGAAACACTCAATCATTACATAGCAGTGAAGATTTCATGAAATTTTTCAATGATAAGGTTGAAAATATTAGACGTGAAATACAGGCCATTAAATTAAAACTGGACAGTACTGTAATAAACCCATTACATGACAATGTAGCAATATCAGATCAATGTTTAGAGTGTTTTGCTCCGCTTAGAGAGACCGAACTCGCTACATTAATCTCTTCAGCCAATTCATCAACTTGCATACTAGATCCCGTACCTACATGTTTGTTTAAACAGATTGGTCCAGTAGTAATTGAGCCACTTCTAAATATAATCAATTCTTCCCTAAGCAGTGGCTATGTACCTAAATCACTTAAATTAGCAGTTATTAAACCCTTGATTAAAAAACCTGATCTTGACCCGTCTCAATTGTCCAACTATAGACCAATATCAAATCTCCCCTTCATCTCTAAGATTTTAGAAAAGGTTGTAGCAAAGCAGTTATGCTCGTACTTAGATAGGAATAACATTCATGAAATATATCAGTCAGGATTTAGACCTCATCATAGCACAGAGACAGCGTTAGTTAAAGTAGTAAATGACCTTCTACTGACTTACGATCAGGGTTGTGTCTCGCTGCTTGTGTTACTCGACCTTAGTGCAGCTTTTGATACTATAGATCACACTATTCTCCTTGATAGATTAGAAAATGTTGTTGGTATTAAGGGAACAGTCTTCTCCTGGCTCAGGTCTTATCTCACCGATCGTTATCAGTTCGTAGATGTAAATGGTGAATTCTCCATGCGTACTGAGGTTACTTTTGGAGTTCCACAGGGTTCTGTTTTAGGCCCACTGCTCTTTACTTTATATATGCTACCCCTAGGTCAAATTATTCGTAAACATGGAATTAGCTTCCACTGTTATGCTGATGATACACAGTTGTATGTTTCAGCGAAGCCAGAGGACAGACATAAGCTTAGTAAAGTTGAGGATTGTGTAAAGGACATTAGACATTGGATGTTAATTAACTTCCTTCTGCTTAATTCTGATAAAACAGAAATACTTTTATTAGGCCCACGTGTAGCTAGAAGTATTCTTTCTGATCACATGGTTACTCTGGATGGTCTTTCTGTTTCATCATGTGCAGCAGTTAAAGACCTTGGAGTGATTATTGACTCCAGCCTATCATTTGATGCTCATGTAGATAATATTACTAGGATAGCCTTCTTTCATCTCAGAAATATTACTAAAATAAGAAACATATTGTCACTACATGATGCGGAAATACTAGTTCATGCATTCGTCACCTCTAGATTACATTATTGTAATGCCATACTGTCTGGATGTTCCAGTAGGAATATAAATAAGCTCCAATTAGTCCAGAATGCAGCTGCTAGAGTCCTAACTAGAACTAGAAGATACGACCATATCACACCGGTATTATCAATACTGCATTGGCTCCCAGTAAAATCTCGCATTAATTATAAAATACTCTTATTAACCTATAAAGCACTAAATGGTCTCGCGCCACAATATCTAAGCGACCTTTTGGTTTTATATGATCCGCCACGCCTACTTAGATCAAAAGATGCAGGCTATCTGACGGTACCTCGAATAGTGAAGGCTACAGCAGGGGGAAGAGCTTTCTCTTATAGGGCCCCACAGTTATGGAACAGTCTTCCTATTAGTGTTCGGGACTCAGACACAGTCTCAGTGTTTAAGTCTAAGCTTAAAACGTACTTGTTTACTCAAGCCTACCCTGACTAGATTCTGTTCTACTTTCTCCCTCTCTCCTTTCGCCGAGCCCCACACGAATTTATGGAGATACTAGAGATCCAGATCCTTTCTGCCTCTGGATGGAGCTCAAATCTTCTTTAATTCCAGACTGCTGGGACTACGGCTGCTCTTAACGCCATACAGACTTCATATAAATCCATAATGAACTTTTTCACAATATCTGTTGTTACCCAGATGAGGATGGGTTCCCTTCTGAGTCAGGTTCCTCTCAAGGTTTCTTCCTCTTAAAACATCTTAGGGAGTTTTTCCTTGCCACCGTCGCCACTCAGTGGCTTGCTCAGTTGGGATAAATTCACACCTTTAATATCTGTATACCGTGTTGATATTTCTGTAAAGCTGCTTTGAGACAATGTCTATTGTAAAAAGTGCTATACAAATAAAATTGAATTGAATTGAATTAATAGTCATCACCTTCTTATGAATTTGTAATACATCAACTTAAAGTTAACCTGGTAATGTATCTTCGTTATACGATATTTAATGGATAGTTTTGAATCAGTAAGGATTATTCGATATTTAGATTTGGGTATGGGGTTACATGCATTTTCTGACGGAAATGTATTTAGAATTAATTTGATTAACATGAGCACTTTCTTTTCCTCTCTTTATGCTTTCTTCAAGGGAAAAAAAAAACAAAGCAAAAAACAAGATACACGCACACACACACACACACACACACACATACTGTATATATATATATATATATATATATATTATATTATGATGTGTGTGTGTGTGTGTGTGTGTGTGTGTGTGTGTGTGTGTGTGTGTGTGTGTGTGTAGTCTATATCTGCATCAGTTGTATAATAGAAGGAGGAAATAAACAGCTTCAGTCACAGGTTTCAAACCAGAAATATATATTTTTTTTTCTGACATAACTTTCTTTTTCTCAAAGTTTAATAACACACCTATAATCTGCACCTGCTGGGCACTAGGCCTCATCCAATAGCTCTAGTCTGAACTGAACATAGCCACTGAGAGAGTGATGGTGTGTCTTGCCAGTCTAATTAGAAATCAGCATGGCAGAAAGAGAACATGGAATGGACATGCCCTTTTTACTTCTGACTGGAGAAGCATGAAGGTCAGTATTCCGTATTCTAGCTATGAGGACAACTGTATTTAGCATCCAGACTTAAATTACAAAATCTAGCCTGAATGACCTGCATATCACTATTTATAATCAATACTGGACCTTCACTTGTGGCAAAGATATATTTTATGATTAAGGTCTGAGGCTAACATTTTTTGTTAAACTTGTATTTTGCTTGTATTTTTCTCATTTGTAAGTCTCTTTGGATAAAAGTGTCTGCTAAGTGAATAAATGTAAATGTAAATAAATGTACACTTCTTTCATTGACCAGCTAGTCTATTTTCACTTTGCCTAACAATTCCCTACATATAGTGGCTGATAGTAGTGGCTAAAAATGAAATAAAATTTTATTTTATAGGGCCAATTTGGGCATTGTGACCTTAGCTCTGTTTTTAATATACTTTAAAGCATATAAACCTTTAGTCACCAAGCCCATCTTTCTATATTTTCTGTACTTCTGTAACTTCTTAGAATCAACTCATTTGCAACCTCTTTTTCTGTTACATTACCAAATAAAACTCTTGACCCTAACCATTATACAAGAATACCTGCTGAGCATGACCCATCAGGGCTGGATTATCTATATTCTGGTGTAATGCTGATGACTTCCAACTCACACAATGGGACCTTCCTTCTTCATTCCATTATCTTTCATTTGGGGAAACAGCTAAAAGAAAATGGTTTGATTTTTACTTTATGGTGACAAAATGAGATAAAATTACACCAGTTTAATGCTAAGGAAACATAATTCATAATCAACTTAACAGTTGGGCTTGTTAGCTAAAGACCTCAGAAGTCGACTTGAAAAAGCCCTGATTGGCTTCGCCTAGATTCCACTTCTTATGTTGGGTCAATAATGTTGCAACGTCTTTTATCTGTCTTAGCACTGCTACATTTAGTAGGTTTCCAGATAATGCGAATGTCAAGTGCTTTTCAAATGTTTCTCCTTCTGTTGTTTAACATTCATGTCTTCTCACGACAAGCTGTCATTGCTTTAACATACTCAATTCCCTCTTTCAATTATATGCTGAACAATCTTTTCCACCAATTCATCAGACAGAGACGCAGTGCAGCGATAGCTTCTTGCCCACAGAACAATCTATCATCATGTCGTCCCTCCACCAACCACACCCCCCCACCACCACCACCACCACCACACACACACAAACACACAATTCTTCCCCTCTATCACTTACACACACACCCACACACAAAGTACTACTCTGTGTGTTCCTCCACTCTTCTTTGTCAAGCACTCCTACTAAAATAAGCTTGGGGAAGATCACACGCTAAAGATAACTTTGAGTGTTTGTTGTTCCCCTATTACATGAGTGCCTGCATCCTAATTGCCTAAATCTAGCATAAGATAAAAGTTCCCTTGCAAAACCATGACTACAGAATTGGTGGGGGAAAAAAGAAGGAGCTACTGTGTGGGTGGTAAATAAGAAATAGAATTGTTCTTCTGAGCTTCCTACTCATAACAATGTTCAACATGAGAAAATCTACTGAGTTCATGCAAAAGGGTGTCATGAACTGCAGCACCTCAGTTCACTGGTAAATCTGAAGATTAAAGGATATGCCATGGGATTTGTAATGTGGATGACAAATCTGAATTGTCACTTGGTGGCAATTGGCAGAGAGTCTGAATTGACTTATCTTGGAGACTTATCTTGATTCAACCATTTGTGTAAGGTCTGAACAGAAAAGAATTATTTTATTTAAGTGTGAAGGACGAGATCAAAATAAAAAAAAAATACTGACTAAACAAACAAACAAATTAAATGTTAAATTTTCAACACTGAATCTAAAAATAATTTTTAAAAATTCAAGATTTTTTTTCTTGGCTGTATTTTTTTTTTTCTTAAATGAGAAATAGGGTTGAAAGTAACCAAAAGTAGCTGAAACTGGTTGAGACTTTTAACATAAAATAAACTAAGGACATTCTAATGATTTATTTAAAATAACTTTTAAGTAATAGGTTTCTTTCAATCCATAATTTGGGTAACAGGGTGTTGCTTTCAAAGTGTCTGTCAGTCAATTTCAATATTGGAAAAAAAAAAAAATAGATAACTAACTGCGTGATTTAGCTTCCTGTTGAGCTTGTGGTCTCTGTAATGTTCCTGTCAGGTATTTCCCTGTAGCTTAAGCTAAAGCTAAAACTTAAGATACCAACAGAGCAACGGGGTGTGCTTACGGGTTTTGACTTTGTTTTATGTAACCATGTGTTTTGCTTTGGTTGGTGTCCTGTCTCCACCCCAGTATTGTTATTCGTTGTTTCCTTAATGTGTCAACACTGTGCTCAGCTGTTTCTGTTTTCCCCTTGATTAGTCTGTACGTTTAAACCCTCATGTCTCATTGTTAAGTTGCAAAGTATTGTTTCAGTGTTTGCCACCTGAGACGTAATGAGCCTTTTTGATCTTTGTTTCCTGCTTTTCAATTCTGTTCTCGTTCTGTATTTTTGTGATTCTGGTTTTTGCTTAGTTTAGTCTGTTTGCTGATCACCTGAATCTGTGCACATTTTTCACCATGTTTTTTGTATCATGTTTTGGATCTGTCTGCCTGCCTGTCTCTCAATAAATAGGCCTTTTACTGCACTTGCATCCGCCCCACCCTGCCTAACCTGACAGTTCCAAATACTTCATGGGGTGAATATCTTTAGCTAACAGGGTTGAGTGAATGTTGTAGGTCAGTAAAATGTCAAATTTTTTCGTGACCTTTAATGCATTACTCATGAAAAAGCATAAGATGTTAAAAGGATTCACACATTAATACAAAAATATTTTCACTATTATATTTCAACTTAAGTTATAGAGGGATGGAACAAGCTAAAAACTGTTTTTTAAAATAATGTTTGAGAAATTATCATGTTTGTCTATGATTAAAATGTCTTGTATGTTTACTCTACATAAATATTCGTAAATGTAATATCACTGGGACAAAAATGGCACCTAAATCGTGAAATCACCCTTGTATGCAGTGATAAGTGAACAAAGCATTCCTTTGCAGTCTCCGCAGATACTCAATTGCCATGGCATTTCCTTCCCTCCACACAGCGTACCTCACAAGTGATATAGCCATCAAGAAGGATCGAGGGTGTTAGAATGAAGAGAAGGATGAGAAGGATGGCATCAGGCCATAGGATTTGGGGTAAATAGCCATTAAAGACAAAGATGGCCTTTGACTGCCATCAGTAGACAATGGCTACATTTACAAATGGGGGAAAACTCTGAACTAATGCTCAGGAGCAGCTCTCCGAGGAGCCAATCAATGGTGCTTTTGATTAGAAAGACCGGGTTCATGCCACCACTTCAGCACTCCAGTAACTAATGCTCAGGAATCTGCAGGCTGGGAATCCACAAAAGCCGTGTGAAGATGACCTTGACTGTCCTGCACTTCCCCACAAATAAACTCCCTGCTTGTGTTGAGAGTATTTCTTCCATGTCTACTACAATGCACTGAATGGGTTTAAATAGGGAAAGACACACGCTGAGGACTTGTCATTAATTAGGCAATGTGTACACACACACACATATGCAAACACACACAGACATATTCTCTGTAAGGGTGAGTCTATTATTGTTGTCATTTGTCTTCTACTGATATTGCATTTACAAATGTGTATGTAAAGTAAATGTACATAAGACAGTTTCAACATAAATAAAGTGTTCTTCACAGCAACCAATGTGCATGTTTCAGATCAAAACCTGCAAGCATTAACATGAAGAAAACCTCTACATGAATTGGAAAATTACATATAACTACACTTTACCTTGAAATGTAATCATTAAAATTGTTAAAACATATATTATTTTTTGCATTAATGTGTGAATTTATTTAACAACACATACTTGTAATATCATTCATTATAGGTTATGAAAAATTTACATTTTAGAATCCCACAGCATTCATTCAACACTGTTACCTGAACATATTCACCCCTATGAAATATTTTGAATACTCCAACAGGTTCAAGATGAAGCCACATCATCCAAATTGCAAACGATAATCCTTAATGACACCTTTTAATAAAATGAGTATACTCAATTCAGGCCTTATATGAATGCCTGAATCAAAAGTGAATCCTGTCTTATCTCTCAGATGAAAGTAATAATAACTGAATAATAATAATAAAGTCATCTTTCAATCAGCCTACCAATTGACAATGCAGGGTTGACAAAGACAGCTCAGTTTTATTTTTAAAGTGGTGTATAAAAATCCTTTCAATTTACATGAACTATATAAATTATACTGCTTCCCTACAAATTTTATTTTAAAGATTGTTGGATTGTCTCATGGCATATATTGTATCTATGAAAGCTTGCTTCATAAATGTCCATTTACGAACTTTACAAACACTAGTAACCATAGTAAAAATGGACTTTAAAAACCTTTTCTGAAAGAAAAAACAAACAAACAAACAAACAACCTTTTTTTTACATTCACAACCAGTTGTTGGGTTTTCATAATTATTTTTCCCCCAGTTCCAATACACAGAATGCTTACACAATATCATCCACTGGCGAAGATTGATTGTGATATCTATTTCACCTGTAATAGCTTGCAATATATTTGCAATATTCTATAGAAGTGGCTTACAATAGCAATCGTATATGATAGCAGTGTTGTTATACCTACTCCTCTGAATTTATGCCTTTCTAACCTCCTAGCGTGGTCAATCTAGTATGAAATGTTCCTGCTAACATGGTATGAGGGGTGGGTTTCAATGATTTGCTTTTCTTACAGCTTCATTTGTAGGAAATCCAGAAAAAATGATCCAGAATTCATAAAACTTGGATGTGAGACAAGTAGCATTGCACATTTATACAGTAGGGAGAGGGCATGATTTAGATCAGATATTTTTTAAATGTTGATGATGATGATTAATATTATTATTATTATTTTGTTATATATATATATATATATATATATATATATATATATATATATATATATATATATATATATATATATATATAATGTGTGTGTGTGTGTGTGTGTGTGTGTGTGTGTGTGTGTGTGTATGTAACCCTACCACAAAGCAGGGCTGCTGGAGTAATTAATTAATTATTTAAAAATAAAAATAAAAAAACATTTCATCCACAAAATATAACTCCTGAACTTCAACATTTTCAACTCTTTAACTTCGAAAGGTCCTCAGCTACACGACTAGAGTTCAAAATGAACTTCCTGCAAGTTTTATATGTAATGGGACTTAGTAAGCTATATCTACTGTATGTTTCAAAACAACAATGTCTTTCCCACATCAAGGCACTATTGATTATAGTTCATAACAGCCACCTATTAATATTTTATAGATTTACTTTAGTTTATGGGTTTGTTGCATTCCACAAAGATTAGAACAGTTTTCTAGGCATACTATAAGAATCTATCACAATATGCTGTGCTTTAAGTGACATTTTGTATAATACCTATTGAATATATGAAGATTGATAAACATTGAAGCCCTGTGCACAGTGTGTGGACTGTGTGGGCTATATGGAGCTTCAGTTCTATACATAAAAGCATATTTCTTTTGTGATTTTGGTCAGTTTTACTAGAAATATGGTAAAAATGGTTGTATTTTGGAGGTCTATAAGGCAGTATTTAGGTCTGGCTACTGGAGCAAAATACTGACAATATAAATTTTCCGGTTTCATCGCCTAATATCAAATGCTAGTCTGTACAAACCAAAAGGTAGGAACCACTTACTTTTTTGTTGTGCACTCTAAAGCACAGAGCTCATATTAATCAGTGATGCTTCATCAGTTAGATCAATGCTACATGACACAGCATTGCAAGTAAAATGCTTAATGAGCGATGATGGATACTTTGCACTCATTAATAGAAGGAAATTGACAATTCTGGGCTTTTCATTTTGAAATCTCGCAGTACAATCAAATGGAGTGGAATCTGACCACCGCTGTCAGACAATCATGATTAATATGAGCCAGATATATGAAACGGGATGCTCATTCATCAGAAGTGTGACTCAGCAAGACAAATTTGTCGACTTTTTTAAATGCAATGTTATTTAAGCCTGTCATTTCTGACACACACACACACACACAGATATATACAGTGCGTCCAGAAAGTATTCATTGCGCTTCACTTTTTCTACATTTTGTTATGTTACAGCCTTATTCCAAAATGGATTAAATTCATTATTTTCCTTAAAATTCTACAAACAATACCCCATAATGAAAGAAGTTTGTTTGAAATCTTTGCAAATTTATTTAAAAAAAAAAAAAAAGCACATTTACATAAGTATTCACAGCCTTTGCTCAAAAGCCTTTGCTTTGTTGAAGCACCTTTGCCACCAATTACAGCCTCAAGTCTTTTTGAGAATGATGCTACAGGCTTGGCACACCTATTTTCGGGCAGTTTCTCCCATTCTACTTTGCAGGACCTCTCAAGCTCCATCAAGTTATATGGGGAGCGTCGGTGCACAGCCATTTTCAGATCTCTCCAGAAATGTTCACTCGGGTTTACAGTGAGGGAAAAAAGTATTTGATCCCCTGCTGATTTTGTACGTTTGCCCACTAACAAAGAAATGATCAGTCTATAATTTTAATGGTAGATTTATTTGAACAGTGAGAGACAGAATAACAACAAAAAAATCCAGAAAAATGCATGTCAAAAATGTTATAAATTGATTTGTATTTTAATGAGGGAAATAAGTATTTGACCCCTCTGCAAAACATGACTTAGTACTTGGTGGCAAAACCCTTGGTGGCAATCACAGAGGTCAGACGTTTCTTGTAGTTGGCCACCAAGTTTGCACACATCTCAGGAGGGATTTTTTCCCACTCCTCTTTGCAGATCTTCTCCAAGTCATTAAGGTTTCGAGGCTGATGTTTGGCAACTCGAACCTTTTTTTTTTGACATGCGTTTTTCTGGATTTTCTTGTTGTTATTCTGTCTCTCACTGTTCAAATAAATCTACCATTAAAATTATAGACTGATCATTTCTTTGTCAGTGGGCAAACGTACAAAATCAGCAGGGGATCAAATACTTCTTTCCCTCACTGTAAGTCTGGGCTCTGGCTGGGCCACACAAAGACATTCACAGAGTTGTCCTGTAGCCACTCCTTTGTTATCTTGGCTGTGTGCTTAGGGTCATTGTCTTGTTGGAAGTTGAACCTTTGCCCCAGTCTGAGGTCCAGAGTACTCTGGAGCAGGTTTTCATCAAGGATATCTTTGTACATTTCTGCATTCATCTTTCCCTCGATCCTGACTAGTCTCCCAGTTCCTGCACTGAAAAACAGCCCCACAGCATGATGCTGCCACCACCATGCTTCACTCTAGGGATGCTATTGGCCAGGTGATGAGTGGTGCCTGGTTTCCTCCAGACATGACGCTTGCCATTCAGGCCAAAGAGTTCAATATTTGTTCAATCTTTGGTCTGAGAGTCCTTCAGGTGCCTTTTGGAAAACTCCAGGCGGGCTGTCATGTGCCTTTTACTGAGGAGTGGCTTCCGTCTGGCCACTCTACCATACAGGCCTGATTGGTGGAGGTCTGCAGAGATGGTTGTTCTTCTGGAATATTCTCCTTTCTCCACAGAGACACGCTGGAGCTCTGTCAGAGTGACCATCGGGTTTTTGGTCACCTCCCCGACTAAGGCCCTTCTCCCCTGATCGTTCAGTTTGGCCGGGCGGCCAGCTCTAGGAAGAGTCCTGGTGGTTCCAGACTTCTTCCATTTATGGATGATGGAGGCCACTGTGCTCAATGGGATCTTCAATGCTGCAGAAATGTTTCTGTACCCTTCCCCAGATCTGTGCCTCGATACAATCCTGTCTCGGAGGTCTCCAGGCAATTCCTTGGACTTCATGGCTTGGTTTGTGCTCTGACATGCATTGTTAACTGTGGGACCTTATATAGACAGGTGTGTGCCTTTCCAAATCATGTCCAAGCTACTGAATTTACCACACATGGACTCCAATCAAGTTGTAGAAACATCTCAAGGATGATCGGTGGAAACAGGATGCACCTGAGTTCAATTTTGAGTGTCATGGAAAAGGCTGTGAATACTTATGTAAATGTGCTTTTTTTGTTTTTTATTTTTAATAAATTTGCAAAGATTTCAAACAAACTTCTTTCATGTTGTCATTATGGGGTATTGTTTGTAGAATTTTGAGGAAAATAATGAATTTAATCCATTTTGGAATAAGGCTGTAACATAACAAAATGTGGGAAAAGTGACGCGCTGTGAATACTTTCCGGATGCACTATATATATATATATATATATATATATATATATATATATATATATATATATAGATACACACACACACACACACACACACACACATATATAAGTGAGGGCTGATCCCGTTGTGTTGAAGTAGATGCATTACATCTCCATTGCTAATTTCATGCTAATGCATTAAAATTAGCCCCTAATGATTCTTCATTGCCTAGAGTGTAATTGGATTCCCTTGCACTGTTCTTTTTTTTCTTCTTCTTTTTTTATTGATGCAAGCTATCTAAAACTGTTTCAAGAGTTTAACATTTGCCTGTGACATGAGTAGAATGCATCTTTATCCTTATAAAAAAGGCTCAGAAAAAGATTAAATTCAAATGAGTACAACCTCTCAGGACTATAAGGACACTGAGGTGAATAAAAGTCCCAGAAACACTACCATACCTCACACACGCTTTACATTACATACATATGCAGGGTAAAGGGTGTCTGAAAAATTCTACACTGTGCTACTGAATGCTCAATTTTTATTGGTCACCTTGGTCAAGGTGTTGATTAAGTTTCTCTGGTAATAGACTGCAAGGTATATAAGAATGCACTTGATCTGAAAGCTTAGTGTTTCTATAG
This sequence comes from Ictalurus punctatus, assembly GCF_001660625.3. NCBI lineage: Eukaryota > Metazoa > Chordata > Actinopteri > Siluriformes > Ictaluridae > Ictalurus > Ictalurus punctatus. The sequence goes on from NC_030423.2 coordinate 23,703,341, forward strand.
CAACAACTTGGTGATTACAGATGAGCAGTGGCAAAACAGCTTTGCACCAATGAAGCCATTATTTCACTATGGAGAGAGGGAACTGCTTGGATATGATGCCTTCCCATTGCACTCAAAGTTCAATCAAATTCAACCCAGTTTATACTGACCTACTCAAAGTGCAGCCAATAATGAGCTGCCATATCGGATGTAGCAAAGATATGTTTTCTCCCGTCTTCTCCAAAGGGCTACCAGCCAGAACATTTTTTTTGCTTTTGTTTGAGAGTTAGAGAAATGCTCGATTTAGAAACATGCAGAATGAGCTAGTCCGATGAATGTTCTCAAACATGTTTTGATGACGTAGCACCACTTCAACCGCTGTAAAAACTTTATCATTCATATGATTCACCTACTTTTGCGGTGAGCAAAGCACAAAACACTGATTTGATAGCACCCTTATTCACAGGAAGACATGCCACATAAATGCGTTTTTTTTTTGTTTGTTTTTGTTTTTAAAAAATTGCCAATGCTGATATGGTGAATTTTTCAGAAAATGGACCTTTATTTTGCAAGGAGTCCCCATTGTCAGTGCTTTGAACAGCCAGAGTTAAAGACTTTGGAAAGTGCTGTTATTGGAAAATAATCATAATAGCAACTTGTAATTGCTTAATCTCCTATAAAAGTATATCCATGAGTGTTTTACTTCACATATAATAGATGGGATAGATCTTTTAAGTACAAATAAAATTCAGATGTTTATAAGATTTGTGAGATCTGGAGATTTTGAGAATAATTGGTTAACTTCATTTCAACAAAATCACGCTTACTTATAAGAAGCTTTTATATTTCTTTATAAGAAATTTGTAACAGGACAAACATTTACACATTTTTGGAAAAATACATGGTTGTGATTAATAACACAACTCCTGGTTGTGTTATTAATGCCATATCTACAATGTCTTCTTGGACCTTCTGCTCCCAGAAACCTCAGCCGACAACTACACTCACTTTCCATCTTACTTACGCTCTGGCTCATTTTTTGATGATTTATTCTCATTTAAACTCCTCAGTTTGTTTTGCTCATTGATAAATCTTTTTTTGTCCTTTTTCATGCTGTATTTCTTATCTGTCATGTGTTAAATCTGTTGCATTTTAGAATATTTTGTGTATGATTCTGTATGATGTTTGTTTATTTGCACTTCTGTTTGGTCTTATTGGATATTTTACTGTGTTTTCCTCTTTTCCCTTTTAGGTCTTTTGGGCTTGCCTATTTTTTTTGGATACTGTTTTCACCTTTCAGTTTTTCATTGTTTGTCGCTATGTTTTCCTTAAACCCTGTTGTTTACCTGCATTTCTGCTTTTCTGTCTGTGTTTGACAGAAGATTTACAGAGATGGCAGGTGTCGATGGCTTGTTTGGAAATGTGACCACGCTAGGCCAATTATTGAGCTAGCAGCAACAACATGGGTGCTGGGGAAAAGGGCACCTGCATAGCATCTGCATAGCAACTTTTAAAAAACGAAAACACAAAAAAGGAAACATTAAGCTAAATCAGTGAGTAAAAATAGGTTAAAACAGAGATGTAAGGCTGCAATAAGAATATATTTTTAATTATTTATGAATAATTTGTTGATATACTGTATACTTTGAACAACAGATTGGCCAGTCTAGGACAATAGTGATAAAGGCTCTAAAGCAGATTGTTATTATTATTATTATTATTATTATTATTATTATTATTATTGGTAGTAATAATAATAATAATTTTCAAAGCAAACAGAAATGAATTACTAATGACTAATACTAAAAGTCATTAATGATTAATGACTACTAATTTTGTCAAGGACAAGGATGGGGGGAAAAAACACCAGACACAAAACCAACCTGTAACACTGCAGCCCACATACAGCTCCTCCCGCCACCAGAGGGAGCCATCACCTGAGTTCTAGTTCACTTCCGGTTTTTAGCTTTATAGGCCACTCAGTTACCACTGCAAAGTTATTCTGCCATACCAAGCTGTGCTACTGACTCTGTTTTTCTGTGCTCTGACCTACTGCCTGTATTTGTGGATTCTGCCGTTTAGCCTCGCATTTGGATTTGTTTGCTGTTTATCTGCCTCTCTGTGTTTATACCATGCACCCCTTTGACTATGACTTTGCCTGCTGCCCTGGATTGTTTGCTTTGTGTCTTCTGAAATAAATACCTAGTGCATATGGATTCTAAACCTCCCGCTATGGATTTGTCACACAACCACTGCAGCAGAGACCTCAGCTATATGTGGTAGGGTAAGTGATTTGGCTATCCTCTTGGCTATGCTCAGGGTATGGCTTCGGCAGATCAATAGGTTGGGAGCTACCCGATTATTCAAGGACCCTTATTTTGGTAGGCGCATGGGTGTCTTGATGATTTAGAGTTCCTCGCTCCCCTGGAATTTACGGTCCCCATTTCCGTTCAGGTACATTCAGGCTTTGCTCAGGGTGTAATGGGGTGAACATCTCGAGGCTAATTTGTTTATTTATAGTCTTAGAGTGGCGCTGGTGGTTCGTGCATTGTGGCGAGTTGGCGCAGGAGAACGCATTCAGTGATCGCAACATTTAGCCGGTGGCTGAATGATATGTATATGTATGTCGAGCCGCGGTACCTGCGAGTAATCATATAACTTCGCGTCTGGTGCTTGTTCAACCCAATGTTAAGTGCACCGCTCCCTTTTTCACATTGGGACTTGGTAGATTTAGGTTGACACTCTGATCTTTGTGTTAAGGTGAGAGTGGGGAGTTGAGCATCTAAGTCTTCTCTAAGATAAATCCCTAGCCGAAGACGCTACATGTGACACCGCTACTGTTTTGTTTTATTTATTGTTTTGTTCCACCTGATTTGTTTTGTTTTACTTACTGTTTAGTTTTACCTGATCTGTTTTGCTTGATCGTTTTCTTGTTCTGTTTCATGGTTTTATTTGTCTTGCTTTGTCTAGAATTGTTCATTGTTCTAGTGTCTGTTTTGTTGATTTTAGTTTTGGATGAATGTTTGGCTTATTTTCTGCAACCACATGTAGTCTGAGAGGCTAAGTGGTAAATTAGTGTTTTCCAGCCTCAAACCTGTTTCAGGTTTGTTGTTCCACACAACCACCTTACTATTGAGAGGGTGTATATTGAGCCCTACTGTCTCCATGCTGTAGTTGCTATATTTTTCATTTCATTTACTGTTTACTATAATTTTGATTCTGCTTAGGTACTGTTAACTGCCTCTATTTCACAGACATGGTCAGTGGGCCTGGGTGATCTAGCCTCCACCTCATGGTGTCTGTAATTTGTTTCTTTTTGTTTGACTTACGCCACTGGCCGGAGCGGTGGACGTAAGCACAGAGAGCCCTTACTGGACACAGCAGGTGCATTCTCTCTTGTTCCGGCATGAGGAACACTGACTGAAATCGCAGCCATGTAAGCCCTGATTGTAGAAGGAGCCCACCCTGCTGAGAAACGTCCTTGTAAGAACTCCAGGACTGTAGCTATTGCACAGTTCACTGGGTCTAGCTGGCGTTCCTCATACCACAAGACAAGCCGCCACTTGAGCGCATACAATTTCCTCATGAATGGTGTTCTGGTGTTCAACATGGTCTCAACTACCTCAGTTGTGAGACTAGAATCTATGAGCTGGTGCCTCTCAGGGGCCAGACCCACAGTTTCCATAGTTCCGGCCTAGAGGGATAAATCAGCCCTCCACTCTAAGGGCTTAAATGAGGCTCCATCAACAGGGCGTGGCTGGCCAAAACGGCAGCCGCATTAATCCTTGTAAGAACTCCAGGACTGTATCTATTGCACAGTTCACTGGGTCTACAGTGGATCCCTGTGGATGGGAATCTCCCAAGGAGTGCCATCTAGCAGGGATATTTTCTCTGGGAACCATATTCGAGCTGGCCAATAATGTGCTACTAGCAACAGACATAGACTGTCTTGGCAAACTCTCACTAGAACTTGTGGGAGTAGAGCGATCGGGGGGGAAAAGCGTACAGATGTGACCTCGGCCACATGTGCACCGTGGCGTCCAGCCCTAATTGTGCGGGAGGAGTGAGGGCAAACCACAACGGGCAGTGTGTTGTCTCCTCAGAGGCAAACACATGCAGTCCAGCTTGGCCAAACCTCCACCATATGGACTCCACTACTTGTGAATGGAGCCACCAATCCCTGGGCCTCAGCCCCTGCCTCAGCAGGATGTCTGCCCCCACATTCCAGTTGCCCAGAGTGTACATTGCACTCACTGACAACTTTCCCTCCACCCAGAGAAGAATTAATTGTGCCTGCCTGAACAGGGGGTGTGGACCTAATCCTCCCTGGTGGTCAGTATAAGAGACCACATGGTGACCTCTCAATTGAGGGAGAAGAAATTTCAGTACTATAAATATGGCCCACATTTCTAGGCAATTTATATGCTGCTCCAGAGATCGTGAGCTGGACTACTGTCTAAGACCATGCTCCAGCCCAGGAGGGAGATGTCTGTCATTACTGTCTTGTGCTAAGGAGACACCCCTAGAGTGTGACCCAAGGCTAGAAACTGGGGACACTCAAATTATCAGAGCACATAAGCATCACCACATGACACTGATTACTCTCAGAGCTTTTGTCCTTGGATGAAACCCCCAACTTCTCAGCCTCCACTGAAACGGTCACCTGTGCAATAGGCCCAATGGTATGACGTTGGTTGCTGCTGCCATAAGCTCCAATAGTCTCCCATAGAGAGTGAACGGGATGCCAAGGTCCAGCTTTATCTTACCCACTGTTGATAGGATTGACACTACACATGTTGGGGCTAGAAACGACCTCATCGTAGTAGAATCCTTATAACCCTTAGAAAGTTGTCCACTGCACTGGAGAAAGCATACTTTTTTGAGGTTCAACCTGAGCCCCAAGCTCTTCATGTGGGTGAGAACAACATCCCGATGTTGAACCGCCAGTTCCCTGGATCGTGCTAGAATTAACCAGTTGTCCAGGTTGTTTAGTACGCAGATGCCCTGGAATCACAGTGGAGCCAGAACGACATCCATGCACTTTGTGAAGGTGCGAGGGGATACAGCTAGTGATATTTCGATGTGGAAATATGCACCTTTTAGATATATCGTCACAAACCAGTCCTCAAACTGAATCTGTGGAATGATGAATTTGGGCGTCAGCATCTTGAACCTGTATGTCGAAGAGTACAGTTCAGATGCCACAGATCTAAAATTGGCCACATATTCCTCTATTTTTTGCGGACTAGGAAATAATGGCTGTAAAAACCTCTCTCCCTCAGGGAATGGGGAACATGTTATATGGCCCCTTTGTACAAGAGAGATCCTACTTCCTCTGCTAACATCGGGCTGTGGTCTGTTCTGAGTACTGTGGCGAGCACAACTCTGAACCAGGGAGGTTGAGCTCTAAACTGGACCAGGTAACACTTTTCTATGGTAGACAGAACCCATGGAGACACATTTGGCAGTAGTTTCCAGGCTGCCAGACTGTCTTTTAGTGATGTTAACTATTCCACATTCTGTTGGAGGGAAAGCATCAGATTTTTGTTGCCCTGTGACAGCTCGCTGACCAGAGAACACTGAAAACTTGGGACAGCCTTGGCTAGCGGAGGCCCTACAGTAGCATGGGGGCTAACTGCCCTAACAAACTCATGTCCCCTGATACGTCCCTCCACAGCCCCTCAGGACCACTCCTCTTTGTTTGCTTGGCCTTTATGACCATTCTCAGATCAGGCCTAGCAGCAGGCCGCAACTGTGGCCGCCCAGTTCCCCTGGATGTCTGCGGGGGTTGGCGGGCTACCATACTCGCCTTTTCTGTCTCCCTTGCACTAGTGCTGGCCCAGGCTCCACTTGTGGATGCCCGGGTGAATGCGACACAACTGGCTGAATGCCACCATATGTCGAGCTCACTCAGCAGGTCTGCTTGGTAGGCCTGCAACACGGTCATTGTCTGCAGTGACCCACAAGCAAGGCTACTCCTGCATAGGCCTTGCCCACCAATGCCATGGTGGCCTTACACCGTGACTTGGAAAGCAAAGCCGCCCTCCCTAAATTACCTGCCGTCGATGGAGAGAGGTAGCTCGCAAGCGCCTCCTCCAACTTCAGCATTGCTAAATAGCCAGGCCATTCATTCCCCCAATGGTCGAATAATCCGACATCGTGGGGTTATAAATACGGCTTATGCATGGTTTTCCCCCAGAAGCCTGATATTTTGTCATGCGCTTCTGGAAGAAAGGGAGTTTTCTGCAGTGTGAGTGATTTACTTTCACTTGGGAGAGAAAAAAGCTCATCCAGCCTTAGTAATCACTTCAAGCAGCTCTTTATATGCTGCTCTCAGGTTTTAGCATGTCCTTCTGGCTCCTCGGAGTCAGAGAGGAATTATTACTATTATTTTTGAAGATAATAAGGCTGATGGTGCGGTTCACAGGTGTCTCATATATATATAATATATATTACATACATACGTGACACGATTAATTACTACGTCACCTGATCATGGCAGGCCTATAAATAGGTATGATTTTACACAAGCTTCAGATGCCAGTCACACGTGAGGGTCACTCCCATAGTGTTATACTAAACGCAACATGGAGTTCCCTTTGAAAGGGAACACGTGTGTGTGTGTGTGTGTGTGTGTGTGTGCATGCTTTTTATAATTTATAGGCTTTCTCTCAGTTACATCATTCGTCGTCACAATCTCCAATGCCACTGCTATACTGACGACACACAGATCTATGCAACTGCCCAGTCTGACACATCCATCTCAACCAGTGCACTAACAGCAAGTATTTATGAAATAAAACAGTGGCTAAACAATAACTTTCTTAGTCAGTGCTCAAAAATCTGCAATAATTTTTGGCTCTCAAACTCGCAGACAAAATGTTGAAATAAGCCTGGATATTGATGGCTTCCTCACAAAATTCTCTGAAAAAATAAAAAATCTTGGTATTACATTTGGCCCATCACTGACTTTTGAAGCCCACACAAAATCTGTCAGCAAAACTGCCTTTTTTCACCTCAGACAAATTGCCAGATTGCATCTCATTGTTAGCATGAAGGATGCTGAATCACTAGTTCATGCATTCATAACATCACAACATGATTACTGCAATTGTCTGGGTTTTTTTTTTTTTTTTTTTTTTTTTTGGCCTCCCATCTAAGCTGATTACCAAATTACAATGCATTCAAAACTCTGCAACACACGTTATTACCAATACACTTTGAACATATTACTCCCACTTTGGCTGGTTTGCACTGGCCGCCTGTCTTCTGTCGCATTAAATTCAAACTTCTGCTCCTCACCTTCAAAGTCTTAGCACCCCACCTAGCACCCCACTACCTTTTTTGACTTACTGCACATTCACACACCAACAAACTCCCTTTGTTCATCAAACGTAGGACTTCTCTGTGTCCCTAAATTCTGATTCTCCACTGCTAGTGGACGATCTTTCAGCGTAGCTGCCCCTAAGTTATGGAACTCACTCCCCTAAAATCTCTGGATTGCATCCTCCATTTCCTTGTTTAAATCACTGTTAAAAATCCTTTCTCTTTTCTCAACTCTACCTCTCTACTTCTGATGCCTGACTTTCTGGAATTTTTCTTTTGTCTGTATGTTTAATTGTTGTTTATTCCTGATTTGTAAAGTGTCCTTGAGCTATTGAAAGGCACTATATAAATAAAATATTACTATAAGTATTATTATAAATAAAGCTAACCCACTAAAGTACGGCAATTCGCATTAACCAGCCAGTCCACCGTTAACTTAGCAACAATTGAGCTAGCATTAATTGGCATTAAATCACACTTTTGAATGTCACATACTGCGAATGTGCTACAGTATATACAGTGTCCTCTACAAATATTGGCACCCTTGGTAAATATGAGCAAAGAAGTCTGTGGAAAAATTGTCTTTATTGATTAAACTTTTTATCTTTTCTTAACAAAATTCATAAAAATACTCTCATGGATACCAAACAATTACAAACAAAACACAGGTTTATCCAAAACATATATCTTTGTTAAATAAAGGTGTGCAACAATTATTGGCAGCCTTTTAGTCAACACTTTGCTATCTCCCTTTGCCAAGATAACTGAGTCTTCTTCTATCATTCCTGATGAGGTATGGAATATGGAGAATATATGGAAAGGGACCTGAGATTCCATTTAAAAAAAATCTCTCCAGCTCCTTCAAATATTGAGGGTCATGATGGTGGATGTGCTTCAGTTCACCCCACAGATTTTAAATGGGTTTCTATGGGATGGCCTAGGCAGGAACTTGAGTTTTTGGTCAATAAACCATTTTTGTGTTGATTTTGATCTATGTTTTGGATCATTGTCCTACTGGACGATTTAACCATGGCCCATTTTGAGCTTAATGGCAGAGGCAGTCAGGTTTTCATTTAATAGCTGTTGATATTTCATAGTCCATGATGCCATGTATCTTAACAAAATGTCCAGGTCCTCTGGCAGAAAAACAGCCCCAAAACATTAATGAGCCACCTCCATATTTAACTGTGGTACTTTTCCATATGGCTACTTCTCTGTGTGCGCCAAAACCACCTCTGGTGTTTATTTCCAAAAAGCTCTGTTTTTGGTTTCATCTGACCGTAGAACCTGATCCCATTTGAAGTTCTAGTAGTGTCTGGCACACTGAAGATTGTGGTTGCTTGAGTTTGTTTTTGGGTGAGAGTAGAGGCTTTTTTCTTGAAACCCATCCAAACAACTTGTGGTGATGTAGGTGACATCAGGTTGTAGTTTTGGAGACTTTTTGACCCCAAGATGCAACTAACTGTTGCAATTCTCCATCTGTGATCCTTCAAGATTTTTTGGCCACTCAAACCGTCCTCTTCACAGTGTGTTGAGACAATATAGACACATGTCCAATTCCAGGTTGATTCATAACATTTCGAGTAGACTGGAACTTCTTAATTATTGCCTTGATGATGGAAATGGGCAAGTACTGATACTTGTGCTATTTTTTTTATAGCCACTTCCAATTGTCTGAAGACCAATAATCTTTTGCCGCACATCACAGCTGTATTCCTTGGTCTTACCCATTGTTATGAATGACTAAGAGAATGTTTTACCTCATATTTATACTCCTGTAAAACAGGAAGTCATGATTGAACAATTTCATCTTCCTAGTCACCCAGGTGTACTTAAAAAGAAAAAAGAAAAAAAAAAAAAGGGAATATATTTCAATTATATTTTTCTCATATGAATTCATAGGAGTGCCAAAAATTGTTGCATACCTTTTATTTAACAAAGATTATTTTGGGATAAACCTGTTTTGTTTGCAATTGTTTGATATCCATGAGAGCAGAGTACTTTTGTGAAACAATAAAGACAATTTTAGTCAATTTTGTTAAACAATATCAAATTTTCACAGCCATCTTTGCTCATATTTAATAAGGGTGCCAATATTAGTGGAGAATATTACACACACACAAACGCACACAGAAATACACACATATATTAGCTCCAACTGAACCAGAAAGAGCTAGTTTCCTGCAGGCTCCTTACAGCATAGGTTGTAATTGATGTGCATATCTGCATGATTGTAATTTTACTGGGTAAATTGTATGTGGCTTTTGCTCATGGTGGATGTTAATTTACATTTTTAATACCTAATTTGCACAATGTTAAGTAACATCTGATGTGTGGATTTTATCACAGACTGCAGTTGATAACTCAATTATTTTATGTAAATGTTGTGCAAATAATGTGTGTTATATGGGCAAACTCCGAAAAAAATTGTCGTGCAACCTACTTAAAACATTTTTCCTATGAGCCAGGTGCAATGTCTGCAGTGTAGGAGCTTTCTTGTCAAACTCAGCAACTTACCGGCTTTGCCTCGATCGTAGTTTGTCTTACCAGAAAAAGATGTTCTTACACAGTAGGAGACCGGGACTGTTAATGTATCACTGCAGTCTGATAGCCCCATACAGTAATTTTGCCATCCCTTATACTTTTCACTCTCCTAGTACAACAGTAATCTCTCCTAATGTCAATGTTTTTTCTTACAATGTTTTGATACTGTGTTTGACAGTTAATCACATCAGCTTACACACAGTTGATGTTTATCTTCTTAGTTTCTCCTGGTTTGTTGTTTAGTTGCCTATCTTCGCTATTTCTCGTTCATGTTTCATCATCTTTCTGTCTTATTTATTCAATGTAAGTTATGTATTCCTCCATTTGCATCTGTCTCTACAACCTATTCCTGACTATCTGTTTAGTGCTCTAAATGTTTGTCTGTTCCTGGATTTAAACCATAATTGGATGTGGAACGATCTTTCAAAACAACGTCTTTCATAAATCAGGGAACTCCTATTTATATTTAACAAGAATAGCCACTTAATAGTATGTTTCCCTTATTTTCTCCCCAGTTGGATCACCTACCAATTCCCACCCACCAGCCAGCAATCTTTTCAAAGTACTGCTCATGCTGTGAGTCATAGGGCAATGTCACACACTTGGAGCAAAACGATATCCGCCCTCTTCCACATGCATGAGTTCACACTCACGATCTTCTGACACTCATGCCTGGCTAGTGCTGCGTTGACTGACAGAGGAGAAAGAGTATAGCATCTCTCCCATCCAGAAAGCATGGCCAATTTATTTCCCTTGGCTCCTGGTCCTGAACGGCAGTGGCATTATTAGGACTGGAACCTGCGATCGTCCTGCAATAGGGTAAAAGCTTTTCTGCTGTGCCGAAAGATCCAAAGTGTTCAGTGGACACACTATCTGAATCTACTAAAGAAGTCAATGATGTCCTGAAAGCAACATTTTATTTAATGCCTATATTATTTTCCCAGGACATTTTTCATTTCATTGTTCTTGAACGATTTGAAGTACATGGTTTTGGTCTCATTTGAAAGGCAACACTGAAGGTTGTGTTTTTTTTTTTTTTTTTTTTGTCCCCCCCCCCCGAAGTCAGAATTACTGTGAGTGCTATTGATATTGAGTAATAGAAGTTTGAACAAACTGAAATAGATTTTTTTTTCCACCTGATTTTTTGTGTGCATACAGAGGCCTGCAGATGACTACAGCTGGGAGCTATTAGTTAGAAAACAAAATTGGACCACAGCATGAAGCCTTCCCTAGTCCAAGTTCAAATTTGAAAACAATTCCAAAGAAAATGTATATTTTTACACATGTTTTTATAAGGGCTTGTCCATGCATTTTACCAAAATCACCTTTTGGAGACTTCAAAGGGCCATTGGTAACAATGTACACATACCTAGGATAAAAAGGCTACCACTCTTGAGTCTTCTTATAATTTTGGGCACTAATGAAAGGTGACACTAAGAGCGATCATATCACATATCCAGCAATTTACAAAATGTATATTTAAATGTATATTTATGTGTGTATGCATAATTGAAACCTTTGAGCACTTCTATGCAATTTTTCACCTCTGGTTAAGCAGAATTATTCAGAGACTTTTAAATTGAAGTGTTGAAACTCATCCAGGAAGCAAGATATCATTCTTTTCAGAATTTCATTGGCTATACAATGGGCCAGTCATTGACACCAGCTGTTGCAATAGGCTCGAGCTCGGGGAAGGTTATGGACATGGAAGCTCCTGTTGGTTCAAATATGCTGTCATAGCCCTGACAAGATAAGCGAGAAAACCTGATCTTCTGAGAAATCTTTTGGTAATTGAAACGATGTAGCAAAAGTCAGTGGGGATTTACTGATACAAAATGTGTTTCAGACTAAATATTTTTACATAATTGGATTGTTTTTACATTTGCTAGAGTAAAAAGACTGGTTTTGTTGGGATGTTATTTATCAGAGGACTACTATGAGGCTTCCATTTCGTAAGTGTTTGTGTCACATTTTGGATTTAGAGGTGGATGCAAAAGTAGAATCTCAGTGAAACATTTAATGAAGTATCAAATAAAGCACAACACAAGACTTACATGGAATAAGACGAGCATAACATGATACATGGAGACAGAGCAAGCAATGCAAGACAACAGTGCAATGCAGACCGTAATTAAATATACATTGTGACATTGTGGAGAGTGTCAGTAACTTAAAATTTTTGGGAGCATACCTATCTCAGGACCTCACATTGTCTGTCAACACCAGTGCCCTTGTGAAAAAAGCATAGCAGTAACTATACTTTTTGAGGTCACTGCTGCTGTCTTTTTACAAGTGTTTTGTGGAGAGTATTATCACCCACGCCATCCTGGTGTGGTTTAAAAGCTGCATTATAGCTGATGATAAGGCTCTGGAGAGAGTCAAAAGTCCAGATAGAACATTCTGAGTATATACAACTGATATATACAGAGCCAGATGCCTGTGTCGTGCAGCACGCATAATCCAGGACTGTTCTCACCCAGGAAACAATCTGTTCACACTGGTCATTCAGGCCCGCACCTCTACACGTATGAACAGTTTTTATCTAAGTGCCATAAAATAATTAAACTCATAATTATTTAAGGGACTGTGCAATACATTGGACTGTGTAATACATATTACATATGGGATTGTGCAATAATCTTTCTACTGCTTATTTATTTAGTTATTCTTGCCGCTATGTCAAGCTTGCTTGTTGTGCGTTACTTTACTCAGTGTTTTGTATTCTGCTTGTTGTGTGTTACTTTTACCGCAAGGATTTGCATTTGAATTTAGTTGTACAGCTGTGCAATGTGCAAGGCATTTATTCATTCATTCACACACCAGTGGTAATGAGCTAAATGCGAAACAGGCGAATTGAGATGTGACCAGGTGCAGTGTAGTTTCTAGTCCTTCTCCAATATTACATCACAGAACCCCCCTCCCCTTTAACATGCGGCTCCTGAAGCGCATAATCAGTTCATGAGGGGTCCTGGATACCAAGACTAGATGTCCCTCAGCATTTCAGAGTTCCATTGTATGTCCTGGAGCTGGATAGAGGACGTTTTGATATGTTCAATGAGGTTCAGATGTGGGTTGGTCTCTTCCACACTGTAGAGAGATGACGTGATGTCCTTGGCCTGGCTTGAGCATGGAGTGATGGGGTGAGCGAAGCTATAGGCGGGAGTGAAGTTCTCCGCAAGGTCAAAGAGGGGAGCGAAGTTCTAAGCGAGGTCTGAGGGGGGAGCAAAGTTCTCCACAAAGCATGAGGGGTAGCACTGTCCTCCGTGGAGCAGGATGAGAGGGTGGAAGCTGGTTTCCACCTGGCTGGAAGGCTCATTCTCGATATACGCTCTTAGGGAGTACATCATGTTGAGCCATTCCTGATTAATCTTGATCATGGAGAATCTCCCCTCCTTCTCCCACCATGGTTTTTCCCTTCAAAAAGGGCCTCTTGCACACTGAAAAAATCTGCTGCATTAATTTATTCGGTCTTGCATTCTGTCACGTTTTGGTTTTAGAGGTGGATGCAAATGCAGGATCTCAGTGAAACATTTAATAAAGTATCAAATAAAGCACAACACAAGACTTACATGGAACAAGACAAGCATAGCGTGATACATGGAGACAGAGCAAGCAACGCAAAACAACAGTGCAGTGCTGAAAGTGACTATACACAATAGTGCTAATGTGCTAACATGAAACAGATCAATTGAGACATGTGACCTGGTGCGGTGGCTGATGGGAAACGTAGTTTCCAGTTTCCACTACAAACACATAGAAGCTGTGTGTACATGGCAAAGTTTTGCTCACAACATGGCAAATAAAAAATATTAATTAACGCTACCTAGTTAATTTTACTTTGGGTATGCCTTGGATAGCTTTTTAGGCTAATTTTACAGTAATGTTATGGAAATAATTATAAAGGAAAAAGTGTACAGTGAATGAAAATAAAAGTAAATTTTTTCTGTACTGCCCAGTGCACAGTGTGTAATTTATGTGGCTTTTGCAAATTTTTATCCAATATATATAGAAATATTGTAGAAATCTGACGTTTTTTATGCTACGCAAGGCAGAGTTTATGTTAGGCTACTGGATCAAACCACTGATAAATTTTTAGAACATTATCTGCTCTGAATAATGCATTCATATTTGGTTATATCCATAATATAATCTGAATTAATTGTAGATCATTACTAATATCTGAATATTTACAGTTTTATAGTTATTTGGTCTACCAACTGACATTATTGTTTAATCCTTTATTTTTATTTTTTATAACCATACTATATAATGTATTTTGTATTTACTAGAAATGCCATGTCATTTCTTTCTGTTTGTTTTATAGTCTTCAAATCTACAAAAAATCATTGTCAATATACTGTACATGATACAACTGAACAATAAAAAACAAAAAGTGCATATATTTTAGAACTTATTTTAAGTACTGTTTATATACAACAGCTTACACCTGTTTAACATCAAGGGTCATCTGATGAGGACGTCAAAAAAAAGTGCCTTGAGACCAAAGTAAAAAGAGCAGAATCACAAGATATATTGTGAGAGCATGATGTACTGTATCTTTGAATCAACATCTGAATCATTAAGACATTTTTTCCTATCCAATTTGTTTTTTATTCTGTCTTTCCCTTTCTTCTCATTTCTCTTGTTTATCCTTGGTTGTGCAACAGCTGCATATTACTGCATATTACAATGCATATTACATTGTTACTCGCCAACAGGCTTTATTTTATTTATTTATTTTAAAAAAGGAGTTCAAAGGAATTTTGTCAGATGATAAAACATTAAATATTGCAGATGCCCTTGAAATGTTTGTGTTATTTGGAGAAAATAAATAGTAAGTGTGAATGAAGATATCCTTACTTTTGCCTTACATTTATGAGCCAAATGATAATCCAATTAAGAATGAATTATAAAAAGAATTGTTGGTGTGTGCTTCATGTGAAATTTATTATTTAATTAACTAAGTTATAGAATAAGTTGGACACAAATACATGTAACAAGTAAGCAATAAAGAAGGATATGCTATGCTGTTATAGGAAAATTTATCAGCAGTGGGGTGGTGAGATTTCGCTCCTGACTTTTTTAATAAGTTTTTGAAGAACCATTGCTGTTATGCATTGTGAGGAATTAGCCCGGGGAAGGGCGGCGTACAGACCCACAGGAGGCAGAAGAACGTTCACAAACGGTGGTTTATTGGTGCAAGGGTGAAGTGAGTGGGTTGTGAGGGGATGAGTGCAGGGCTTGTGGAGGCATGACTGCCGGTGTAGCCTACTCGTGGCGGAGGCGGGATTCCCGAGACGGGGGCGAGGGTTTTCCTGGGCCGGCGTCCTCCGTAGGCGGGACTCTCACCACCCGGCGATCTCGTCCGCGCTTGCACCTTTTGTGGGGAGAGAGAGAGAGAGAGAGAGAGAGAGAGAGAGAGAGAGAGAGAGAGAGAGATTAGCGTGGGGCGTGAGGTTACCGTCGTGCTCGGTGATTGCGAGTCGCTATGTCGCTGGAAAACACGCACGGAGTCCGTCTTGTCGCTACGGTATTCTCTCGTACGGCCGGAAGCGCGCCCTTTTATCCTCCTCCGCCGTCGCCTGAGTGGTGGAATTTCTCCGTTGGGTCCGCCAATCGCTGGCCGGTGTCACGTCAGTCCCGCCCCGCCGCAGCGGTCCTTCCGGCTGGCGGGATGTTCGGCACGAAGCTGCCCACGTCGTGCCGGTGCGGCAGTTGGAGAAGGAGCGATTTCCTTCTTGTGTGCGCTGGCTCTCTGCCCGTCGCAACAGTACCCCCCCTCAGCTCCGAGCCTACTGCCGCTCGGTGGTGGGCCCAGAGGGTGTCTCGTCGTGAGAGCCCATCCGCGTTACCATGCTGGGTCCCCGCCCGGTGCTTAACCTGAAAGGAGAAGTCCTGTAAGGCGAGGAACCAGCGGGTTACCCGGGCGTTGGTGTCCTTCGCCTTGGCCATCCACTGCAGGGGGGCGTGGTCCGTTATGAGGACGAAGTGCCTGCCTGCCAGGTAGTATCTCAGCTCCTCGATGGCCCATTTTATTGCCAGTGCTTCCCGCTCGACCGCCGCATACTTCCTCTCGGCCGGGGACAGCTTCCGGTTGATGTAGAGGACCGGGTGTTCTTCCCCGTCGAAGGTCTGGGAGAGGACGGCGCCCAGCCCGGTCTCGGATGCATCAGTATGTACGGTGAACGGGAGGCCGAAGTCCGGGTTGCGGAGTACCGGCGCGCTGGTGAGGGCCCCTTTTAGGGCCTGGAAAGGCCCTTTCTGCGTCGGCTGTCCACCTGACCTGGTCTGGCTGGCCCTTCTTTGTAAGGTCTGAGAGGGGAGAGGCTACAGCAGAAAAATTAGGTACGAACCTGCGGTAGTAGCCCGCCAATCCCAAGAAGGCACGTACCTGTTTTTTCGATGTCGGACACGGGTAGTCCTTCACAGCCTCGATCTTCTTTAGTTGGGGCTTCAGCATTCCCCGTCCAATGCGGTATCCCAGGTACTGGGCTTCCGTCAGCTCTAGGTGGCACTTCTTGGGTTGGCCGTCAGGCCGGCCTCCCGGAGTGCTTTCAGGACCTCCCTGAGGTGGAACAGGTGGTCGGCCCAGGTGGAGGAGTGGATGACCACGTCGTCCAGGTAGGCCGCTGCAAACTGCCGGTGGGGCCGCAGGAGGATGTCCATTAGCCGCTGGAAAGTGGCGGGCGCCCCGTGCAGCCCAAAGGGGAGAACCCGATACTGCCAGTGGCCGGTGGCCGTGCTAAAGGCCGTCTTGGGCCTTGCCTCCGGTGCGAGCGCCACTTGCCAGTAGCCTTTGGTGAGGTCCAGGGTCGATATGAATCGGGCTCTCCCCAGCCTCTCGACCAGGTCGTTCACTCTGGGGAGGGGGTAGCTGTCGAACTCTGACACCTGGTTCAGCCTCCGGAAGTCGTTGCATAGCCTCATGCTCCCATCCGGCTTCGGCACGACGACGATGGGGCTGGACCAGGGGCTGCTGGACTCCTCGATGACGTGGTCCCGCAGCATGCGACTGCCTTCCTCCTCGATGGCCTGGCGCCGGGCCTCGGGGACATGGTAGGGCCTTTGTCTCACCACTACACCGGGAGGAGTCTTGATTTCATGCTGGACCAGCTGGGTCATCCCCGGGGAAGCCGAAAACACATCTGCGAACTGGTCGATCAGCTCGGTAAGCTCCTGTCTTTGGGCGGGGGTGAGGTCCTCCCCTAAGCCGACCAAGGTACCCTTGCCCCGGTCTGAGTCCTCAGCTGCGAATGCCGACACCAGCGGGGCTGGTTCCACCCACTTTTTCAGCAGGTTTACATGGTATAGCTTCTCGTCCGTCCGCTTACCGGGCTGCTGCAGGCGGTAGTTGACCAGGCCCCGGCGCTCGAGGACGGTATATGGACCTTGCCACCGGGCGAGGAACTTGCAGGCGCTGCTGGGCACTAACAGGAGGACCCGGTCCCCCGGCTGGAATTCCCGGGGCTGTGCGGGGCGGTTGTATACTTTCTTCTGCTCCTCTTGCGCTGTGTGCATGTGCTCCCGGACGATGGAGCCCACCCTGTCAATCCTTGCTTGCACGTCCTGCACGTACTCGACGACGGAGCGGAAGGGGGATGGTTGCTCCTCCCAGGCTTCGCGGGCCACGTCCAACAATCCCCGCGGGCACCGCCCGAACAGGAGCTCGAAGGGCGTGAAGCCCGTGGACGCCTGGGGGCACTCCCGAACGGCAAAAAGTACGTAGGGGAGGAGGAGGTCCCAGTTCCTCCCCTCCTCGTCCACCACCCGGCGCAGCATCCGCTTGAGGGTCTGATTGAACCTCTCGACCAGCCCGTCGGTTTGGGGGTGGTAGACGGACGTCCAGAGGTGCTTCACCTGCAACAGACGACACAAATCTGCCATTAGCTTCGAGACAAAAGGCGTACCTTGGTCGGTCAGCACGTCCTTGGGGATCCCCACTCGACTGAAGAGGAGTACTAGCTCCCTGGCGATGTTTTGCGAGGTGGCCTTGCGGAGCGGCACCACCTCAGGGTACCGAGTGGCATAGTCGACGAGGACCAGGATGTATTCATGGCCCCGGGCCGACTTGGGTAGGGGCCCCACGAGATCCATGCCCACTCGCTCAAACGGGACGCCGATAATGGGCAGGGGGATCAGGGGCGCCGGCGGGGGCCTCCGCGGGGCCGTGCGCTGGCACTGTGGGCACTGTTGGCAAAAGGCCCGGACCTCCGCGTCCATCCCGGGCCACACGAAGCGGTCCCGCAGTTTCTCCAGGGTATTTCAGGCCCCCAGGTGGCCGCCAAGTGGATGGGTGTGGGCTAGGTGCAATAAGACGGCCGTCTTGGGTCGGTGCACCACCAGTAGGTCCACCTGCTCTCCGCGGCGGCAGTCCCGTTGGTAGAGGAGCCCCCCTCGGACGAGGAAGTACGATGTGGGGAGCCTCAGGTCTGGACTTTGGTCGACCCCCTCTATCACCCGTACCTGAGCCCAGCAGTGCTTCAGCCGGTCGTCCTCCTTCTGCTCCCGGCCGAACTTCCCCTCCCGGTTCACCTGGGGAAAGACAGATGACAGAGGGTTAGTAGTTTGGGGGGTCTTACCTTCTGTGGTGGCTTCTCCGTCGTCCTGGGCCAGGTAGGCCGGCTGGGCCGGGGTCCCCTTCGTACGTCGCCGCAATCTCCGGGGCTCGGCTCTCGGTACCACCCGGCATCCTGGCTAGTCTCGTCCCAGGGGGAGGGGCACGGGGAGTTCGGAGATGATTCCGACCTGGAGGGGCCAGGTGCCGGCCTCGCCCCGGATCTGGACCTTGGCTGAGGGGACTTCCTGGGTGTCCCCATGGACGCAGGTCACGGTGAGCGTCCCCCTTGGGTGGCGCCCCTCAGGCAGGATGGAGGGCCGGGCGAGGGTCACCGTGCTCCCGGTGTCCAGCAGGGCGGTTACCGGTCTCCCTTCGACCCACACCGTCAAGGAGGGCGCCTCCGGCGGTTGCTGCTGATGGAGGGCGCAGCCTGCCAGCCATGGTTTTGTAAGCAGCCGGGCGGCTTCCCTCTCCGGCTCGGTAGGCATGGGCTCGTCTCGGGGGTGTTCACAAGTGGGCGCCCTCTGGGGGTTCCTCCAGGTGCGGGGCCGGGTCTGGCGGTCGGACCGGGGGCCCGGGGCACCGAGGGGCCGATCGAGGTGCTGCTGCTCCCCGGGGTCAAGCTCCAGGGTGGCCAAGGTTCGCTCCAGGACCGTTAGGAGTTCCTGGGGCGTAGTTGGGGCGTGTGCCCCCACGGCCTGTCACTCTGTCCGGGGTAGCGCCCTCAGGAAACGGTCGACCGCCACTTTCTCCGCCACCTCCGAGGCGGTATGCCGATCCGGCCGGAGCCATCGTTTGGTGGTCCGGATGAGGGCGTTCATCTGGCAACGTGGTCGGGCCCCTGGTCGATAAACCCAGCGATGGAATTCAGTAGCAGCCTGGCCAGGGGTTCGGCCACACCATGCCAGGACTCCCTCCTTCATCGCCAGGTAGTCCGCGGCCGGAAGCGCGCCCTTTTATCCTCCTCCGCCTGAGTGGTGGAATTTCTCCGTTGGGTCCGCCAATCGCTGGCCGGTGTCGCGTCAGTCCCGCCCCGCCGCGGCGGTCCTTCCGGCTGGCGGAATGTTCGGCACGAAGCTGCCCACGTCGTGCCGGTGCGGCAGTTGGAGAAGGAGCGATTTCCTTCTTGTGTGCGCCGGCTCTCTGCCCGTCGCGACATGCATGTACAATTACATCACCAAAAATACCTGCACTGTCATCACTAAAGAACTTTGTCAGCCATAGCCACAATGTTTCACTTACCACTCCAAGTAAAGCTATTTATTTTATTTTATTTTATTTTATTTTATTTTATTTTATTTTTTTTATTTCTTTTTTTTTTATTTTTTTCACTGCCTAGCACATTGCATAAATAATACAAAAAAAATATCCAGTATAGCTTCATTCCTTGGCATTTGATGTAGAAATATTGATTTCATTGCAGTTACTGTAGATATTGATGCAGTCTAATGTACCATGTGACAATCAATTACAAAGGCCTAGGAGGTTTAAAAGTTAAAAGAAAAGATAATGAGGTTTTCTTTCCTTTCTGTGGTAATTACTGAAACTTTACCTCCTACCATGTGAACTGATTCCATTAGGGCTGACATTTGTGTTCTACTGATATTACAATAAAAATATATCTGGGGAATAAAAGTAAACACTTTAAGAAAAAATGATGATGAAGATCTCATCACATCTGGATAATTGTACTGTCTGAGGGAAGGTTGGTCACCTCTGTGAACCTTCACTTCCATTACACTAGTAATCACACAGCCACAGTTGTGCTTTGAATTGACAAAAACACCTCTGTTCTGAGCACGTTCGCCTCACACCGCAAGGGTTGGGGTTCGATTCCCGCTGCTCTGTGTGTGCGGCGTTTGCATGTTCTCTCCGTGCTGCGGGGGTTTCCTCCGGGTACTCCGGTTTCCTCCCCCAGTCCAAAGACATGCATGGTAGGCTGATTGGCGTGTCTAAAGTGTCCGTAGTGTGTGAATGTGTGTGTGGTTGTGTGCCCTGCGATGGACTGGCACCCTGTCCAAGGTGTACCCCGCCTTGTGCCCGATGCTCCCTGGGATAGGCTCCAGGTTCCCCCGCGACCCTGAAAAGGAGTAAGCGGTTGAAGATGGATGGATGGACCTCTGTTCTGATCCAATAGATCTGATAACTTGGAATCTTCCATCGATAGCATGGTATCTAAATCATAATCCTATGACTGTTTGACCGCATGTACAGCATGTACATCAAAAAGCTCCAAAACCTTATCTTTACTCTGAGGATTACGCCAAATGCAGTTGTTGCCATAGTCAATGATATATCCACACTTAGTCATATTGTTGAACCTAATAATATACTGCAACCATAATCAGTTCTACTGAGCCAGGCTTTGTCTTTGAAATCATCTTTGCCAAGTTTGGAATGAGATATTCTATCTGGGATGCAAGATAAATTGTTCTGTCAAAACCTTTTAGTATTATTATGTCTTTACCATTCTGTGGGGGATTGTCGGAATGAAGAATTCTTAATGAAGCACCAGAATCAACTAACCAATCATCACATCGACCTCCAACAGGGACATTTACAATTGCTCTACCATGATTATCTCACGACAGGGGTGCTACATGTTGTGACTGTGGGCCTGCAGCCCACACACAGCACGCATCATGTTCCTCGTGCAACTGCCAGAACGGACAGCACCTTTTCAGCACCCCTGTTGTTTTGTACTGCAAGTATGCAGGTGGCTGCAAGGCGGGGCGGCAGAAACGCACATAGCTGGCAGCAGATGATTAGAGAGGTATGTCCTCACCGTTTGAGAGAAGAGTAGTTGATATAAAAGGACACGGCAGAGCACTGTTTGCAGACGCAGATGATGACGAAGACGATGCTAACCTCAGAGAAGAAGTTCCCTGGCTGTGCTGCGCCTCTCACCGGCCCTCTTGACCTCCGCCAGGCCTCCTGGGTCCTGCCACATGGCAACTCCAGCCCATTCATTGTACTCCGCTCTAGGAAGACCGTGACACGCCCACACACGCTCAACACCCCTTCACTTTCCCCTCTGCACCTGGGTTCAAAAAAAGACTCCCCACGTTTTGCACCAGCTCTGTCTCCCAAGTGCCTGTGTTCTGCCTGTCCTGGCCCTGAGCGGCTACAATGTGAAATGGAGGCCTGTAATCCCTATGCTGAAGAAGGCATGGCGTTAAAGCTCTGTTTCTACATGTGAGCAGCAGTTCCTCATTCTCATTGCTCAGTCTGTTTACCATAGACAGTAACTGGTTAAGATCAGTTTCAGGATCTGTTCTCCTAGAAAGAAATTTGCATTCCTTGGAAATATGTCCCTCTTTGTCACATGAATAACACATAGTGGGATTATCAGGGTTATAAGGAGGTTGTCTCTCCTTTCTATCTCCAGTAGCATGGCCCTCATTTATCCAGGAAATATTGCGGTCTGCATTCGAGTAGGACCTTTTAAACACCTATTGCTGACACAGGATGAGATTTCTTTGAATTAGAATTACTGTTGTAAAACTGTCATTTTGGCAATAATGTCATTATGCTCAGAGAGATGGGTCACATGCATTGCCACAGCAGAAGGGGTGAGTGGGTCGCACTTGATAAGTAGGGAAGATTTGAAGCTGACATCATCCTGAGAAATATCAGGATACTGAAAGTTTTAAACGCCTCAAATAACCGTTCTGAAAATGCCACTGGGTGCACCCCTTTCCTCATGGTCATCTCATCTATTTTATCCCAATCAACTGACATTCCTAAAACATCAAGCAATGTCTGCGTCTTTTCCAATTTATTTGCAGTTCTGATCTTCACTTTCTCATTTTAGGCTCCGTACAGAGTATCGGGCAGACACATAGTTAGCAACATGCATACATCACCATCTGTAAACTTGTACATGTCTGAATATTGCTCTGAGTTTTTTTTTAAAAATGTAATAGATTCTATTCTATATAGGGAGTCAAATTTTCCAAAATTCTTAATCACAGTTTCTACTTCGTTTGGATTAAACCCCCTGACCATCATTGAAGATATTGGCCCCTCCCCTTCTTCGATATTATACATAGTAGTAGTGGAGAGCACTGGTGCCATGGAAATCTATCTGTATAGTCAGAATGTTGACCACTGCTAAATGATTTCAAATCTCTCTCTCAACCCTCAACACCATCTTCCTGTAAATCTGAAACTCTGTTACAAACCATGGCACCCACAGATCTCCGACTGGTGTTTTCCTCAACTGTAAAATTTATTAAATTTTTTTATGAACGCTTTAAGTGCAGTTAATTATTTGTCATGCTGTACGTGCAAATAGGCAACTGCTTGAAACCGTGGGTTGCATCCCAAACCGCATACTTACCGTCTATATAGTAGCCAAGATACATGTATTTTTCCCCACTACAGGCCTATAGTAGGCAAGTATGCAGTTTGGGATTCAGCCGTGCTCTCTTGTTTGCCATAAAATGTTGAGCACTTCCGTGTGTGATCGTGTCCTGTTGCAAAATGCGGTGAAAACTCTCACACGACGTTAATAATGTGATTTAAGGTGTTTACATGTCTGTAATACACATTGATAATGCGACTAAAACAGGAATACTCCACATATCTTAATTCGATTAGTGCTTACTTCGAGTATGACGTTAATCAAATTAAGGTAATTAAAAATTGCTGTTTACATGGTAGCTTCTTAATCAAAGCATCGTCTTAATCGGGTTAAGAGTGGATTATTGTTGTCTGTGTAAATGCACTGTATGTCTCACTGCGTTGGACAGCCACACTCCATTGGGCCTTTCAAATTCAAATACACAAACTGTTTTCAAATGTAACATTGCCAAAATATGTCGAACAAAACCACACTTCGTTGGGTTTTTGTATTATATTTAAACAGTCGACTTAGCCACAATATTTCAAGCTTAAAACAATATATATCGAGTTTAAAACACTGCCACAGTGTAACGTCGAGTAAAACCACACTGCTTCAGGTTATTGTTTTAAACTTCACAGATCCGCAGTGCATCGGGCTCTCTAAATTGTAACGAGTTTCAGTTACTTTAGAAACTATTTTCTTGCTATTCTGCCACCACACTGCGTTGGGTTTATTCAGTTACGTTAGAATGTTACTAGAATTATAACAAAAACATTAAGTTTCAGTTACTTTAGTAACTTATAAACTTAAGCACTTTGCTTCAATTACTTTAAAAACAACAATTCCACTATAGCTCTGTCAACACACCGCATCAGGATGATTCATTCCATTTGAATCTTAATTAGATTAAGTTAGAATTGTACAGAATAATCTTAAAACTCCTCCTGCTAATGCTGAATAAACAAAAATTTCTTATATTCTTAAAATTTCCTTTTCTAGATATATATGGTCAAAAGTTTGGAGACACTTGACTGATCTGAAGGTGTATGATTAAAAGTTTGAAATCTGTGTTGTAGACAAACATTAATTTCTTTAATTAGAAAACTAAGTTTATTTATATAAAATAAAATAACATTTTATTGAATAAAATGTTAAATAAAATAACATTTTATTTTAGACTAAATAAATAAATAAATGGTTGACTTGGAGCAAAATATTCCGAAAAGCAGCCATTAAGTGTCCAGCATAGGTGGGGACTCCTTGAATACTGCTTAACAAGCATCTCAGGTTGATTCCTCAAGAAATTTGGTGTAGAAAATGCCAAGAATACATTTCTGGAAATTCTAGGCAAAAAGGGTGTCTACTTTGAAGATTTTAAAATATTAAATTATTTTGATTTATTAAAAAAAAAAAACATAATTCCAAAATTCCAAAACACAAAGAGTTCCATTTGTGTTATTCCAGAGTTTTTATCACTTCATTAATATTCTAAAATGTGGATAAAAATAATGTGTATATATCTTAAGTAAATCATTAGAATACCTTTAATGTTCTCATGGCGTTATCATGGATGCCAGCAAACCATGTTTTGTGTATTTAATTCTATGCAAAAAAACAATAAAAAAAACAAAAACAAAACGTGTTTCTTGTGACGTCTTGCATGTGTTATGCAGTTATTTTAGTCCATGTCACTATGGATATATACTGTGCCTTTATTTACTGGTTACTAGTCCTAGTTTTTCCACTTCTCTTACTTTTATCCAGTCCTCTGTGTTTTTTTTTTTTTTTTTTAAATATATTCAGCTTTGTCTGTAAATAAATATTTTAATATGGATCTGACTATGTTGCAGACAGAAACAGAATTTCTGTATATCGACCCCTGCTATGGATTTTTCAAGCAGCACACTTATATGACTGCCTTAGGCTTGTACCCGCTGTAATAATGGAGCACCTAAGCATTGAGTGAAAGAACTGATTTCATTTGTAGATTCCATTTATTTGTTTAGTGTCCTTGCCAAGCAGAAATATCTGAATACTTTATGTCAGGACATTAAGTTTTTAAGTTGAAAGAGAGTTCACCATCAACAAAAAATCAGCTGCATATTACATTATGTATATAATATGGATAAAGAACATTATACCACAGAGCTGTTGAATTCTTGAATCATATTGTCTAAAACAGGTGATGCTGATTGTTGCATTTATGAAAGATTTGACAGACATGCTAGGTGTAATTCGTGCTCTTATTGGAATAGCTTACCATTTCTATGGTAACACAGGGACTTATGTTGAATGCTCCAAATAAACTTAGGCTAAAAATAAATAAATGTCAAAATAAGATGTTATTTACCGTGTAAAAATGTACTGTTGATATGGTGAAGCTTTCAGTGAAAATATGTTTATTTAACATTTATGTAAGTAGTCTCCAGTGTCAGTGCTTTATTAGTTTTACATTATGTGGAAGCATTCAGCATATAGGGCTTTCTGGTTTCTCAAGCATTTTTTTCATCTTAACTTCAAGAAAGAAAATGTGTGGTGATGGAATGATTGTTTACATATGTTATAACATAAGTGATAATTTCAAAAGGATTTTCCAAATTGTACTACTCGGCTAGCATCAAAACCGTACAATGAGCACTAGAAACCATAAAGTATATACAGTACTTCATGAGGCCACTTGAAGACGAGCAGGCCTGTGATCAGAAGGCGGGAGTAGCTGATCGTGTCTAAGTGTTGCCTGAGGTGAGTGTGATGATTGTGCCAAGAGTACAAAGACTCTTATGGATCCCCACAAATGTGAAACTGCAGTAAAAAAAAATGCATTGTTATGATGAAAGTTTAATAGACTCTGCCATCGGCTTGTCCCAAAACACGAGGCCTGGATGTGATCCCACATGAGACATGCTGTGCTGGAACACATGATGAAACCGTGAGCTCATCCATAGCAGTTGAGGTTCAAGAGGAAAGATGGCAAGATCAAAAGCATTGAGAAGCAGAGAGAAACTCCAATTAGGAGCAAATGTATGCAAGTAGATAATTTGCGATTCCCACTGAGACTATGATAAAATAGACTTCTAAGATCTTGAGTTCCTCCTTGTTTATGCATGAAAGGAGGTTGTGCATAAAGTGGAAGAGCTTTAGATGGAAAAAGGGGTCTCTAGAGTTATAAGTAAGACAAATCCCACCCTTGCTAATGATAAATCCTATACAGAAAAGAAAAAAAAATTTCTTGATTAACTCAAACAATAGAAATATATAAACAATTTACAATATTTACTGTATATATTGTTTAACCAAAATAAAAACTGGTGTCCAACTCAAGGTGTATTCCCACCTCACACCCAGGGTTCCCAGGATAAGCTCTGGATCCATTGTGACTCTGACCAGGATAACATTACATTATATTATAGCATTTTTAGCAGACGCCCTTATCCAGAGCGACTTACAATTATCTAATTTATATAACTGAGCAGTTGAGGGTTCAGGGCCTTGCTCAAGGGCCCAACAGTGGCAGCTTGGCAGTGCTGGGATTTGAACTCGCAACCTTCCGATCAGAAGTCCAACGTCTTAACTGCTGAACTATCACATAAAGCAGTTATTGAAAACTGGGTGAGAAAGAGTGAACTTTTCATTGGGCATATTTGTTCAGTTAGTATTTTATGGTGTTAGGGAAGAAAAAATATCTCAGGCCAAAAAGAATAATTAAGCATTCAGTAATATTAATTGTATTTGCATCCCAAACTGTTTCTTGAGATCAATAATAATCAGAAGGAATGCAAATTTACCTTTAGCCATGCAATTTTATGACTAAAGTGTAAAGGGAACAATCTTATCAGATGTTAAAAATAAATAAATAAATAAAAAAACAACAAAACACTGTCGCACATGAACAATCAATGGAATTCAAGCGAGAGTGCTTTTAAAAATCAGAATTCAAATGGGCGCAAAAGCTCCTCAGTGTAACCTTAAATGCTTAGAACTTAAATGTTTAGTGAGTCTGTGTTGGTCACACAGATGACACCCAGTTCTATGCATGGAGAATTTTAAGCCCTGGATGATACACAGTTTTTTTCAGTTAAATGTTAAGAAATCTGAGCTCATTCTCTTCGGCACATCCAAGAACACAACAATTTTCTTCAATGATTTTGGAGTATTGACACAATATGTTAGACCACAAGTGTTGAATCTGTGTTTTATTTGACTTTGACCTCCTTCGTTTTTTTTATACCGCTTATCCTACTGGTTTGCAGGGAACCTGGAGCCTATACCAGGGAGCATCAGGTACAAGGCAGGGTACACCCTAGGCAGGGTGCCAATCAATTGCAAGGTACAATCACATACACATTCATACACTTCATATAAGTTGAAGAATTTTATTTCACAAACACTGATCTCTAAAATCACACTCCTCATCTATGTAGTCCAAGTATAACCCCAATTCCAAAAAAGTTGGGATGGTGAGTAAAATAAAAACAGTATGCAATCATTGGCAAATCTCATAAACCCATATGTTATTTACAATAGAACATAGAACACATATCAAATGTTTAAACTGAGGAAATCTACCATTTAAAAAAAAAAAAAAACTAAGGTTAATTTTATGGCCGCCACACATTAAAAGGCAGAGTCTCTCAGAAGTAGAGATGGGATGGAATCTGAATGGAAGCATATGTTGCTGTAAAATCTGTTTATACCTTTCAGCATAGATGGTGCCTTTGCAGATGTGCAAGCTGCCCATTCCATAGGCACTAATGCAGTCCCATCCCATCAGAGATGCAGGTTTTTTAACTGAGCACTGATTAAAAGCTGGATGGTCCTTCTGCTCTTTAGTCCTCTTTAGTTTAGAGGATGCAGCATCCATGGTTTCCAGAAAGAATGTCAAATTTTGATTTGTCTGACCACAGAACAGATTCCACTTTGCCTCAATCCATTTTAAATGAGCTTTTGCCCAGAGAAGATGGTTTCTGGATCATGTTAACATGTGGCGGCTTCTTGGCGTGATAGAGTTTTAACCAGCATGTGTGGATGGCACGGCGATTGGTGTTCACAGACAATAAGTTCTGGAGGTGTTTCTGGGCCCATGTAGTGATTTCCATTACAGATGCATGCATTTTTTTTAATGCAGTGCCGCTGAGGGGCCGAAAATCACAGGCATGCAATATTGATTTTCACCCTTGTCCTTTGGGCACAGAGATTTCTCCAGATTCTTGGAATCTTTTGATAATATCATTTACTGTAGATGATGAACTATTCATAGTCTTCACAATTTTACGTTGAGGAACATTATTCTGAAATTGTTCTACAAATTCTACATGCAGATTTTCACATTTTGGTGAACTCCTTCATATCTTTACTTCTGAAAGACTCTGCCTCTCTAAGATACTATTTTTATACCCAATCATGTTACTGACCTGTTGCCAATTAACCTCCAGCTGTGTCTTTTTAGTAACACTTACTTTTCCAGCCTTTTGTTGCGCTTGTCCCAATTTTTTTTTAAATGTGTCACAGCCATAAAATTCAAATTTACCTTAGTTTTTTTTTTTTTTTTTTTTATTAAAATGGTACATTTCTTCAGTTTAAACATTTGATATGTTTTCTGTGTTCTATTGTAAATAACATATGGGTTCATGAGATTTGCAAATAATTGCATTCTGTTTTTATTTACAGTTTACACAGCATCACAACTTTTTTGGAATTGGGGTTGTACTTAGACTACATAGATGAGGAGTGTGATTTTAGAGATCGGGTGTTTGTGAAATAAAATGCTTCAACCACCAAATTATACTTCGAGATGATGTGTTTGTGAACCGTTCTGTTTAAATTATCTGTGGCTATTCTGATTTTGGAATAGTAAAATGGTGTGCCCATCAAACACCCAATCAAGAAAAGAGCAAAAAGGCACTCATTATGTAATCTGTTTGAAAAATCTCTTTCATCACACATTCTCTTCATTCACCAGAATGCCAAAGTTTTCACTAAAGTAAGCATAAAAACTTCTCTAAGATTTCGGTTCTGGAATTCCTGACATTATCCTTTCAGGTTGTCTTATACAACATATTACAATTCTCATAAAGCATGTGCTACAGAGAGACAAATGACAAAGCAATTACGCAATTCATTTAATCATTTAATCATTTAAACCCTCCTCTTAAAGTACAATAGACTTCAGTGATTATTCCTTGACACATCTTGATTGTACCTTACTACAGGGTGCATGCAGTCTATTGTTGTACATCAGCGGGATGTCTGGGTCCATATGGTGAGTGTTTCAGTACAAATAACAGTGCTTGTGCTCCATAATGTCAGAGGATCCACCTGCTTCACTAAGCAGAAACAGCTCACTGTTTTTATCAAACTTATCAGTGTAAGAGATTGTGATGCATAATGTTGCTATAGTGTTTGCTCACCTGATATGTTAAATATTGTTTTACTTTTATAATCTTTCACAGACATAATGTACATATCAGTAAAATCGGCATAACTTCCACTTTTTCTGTACATAACAACATTCATCCAGGTTTAAGATGATGATATAACTAGATTAAATAAGCAAATAAATCAGTAATAGACAGACTTTGTCTGTCTACTATTTCTTATTGGTAAGTAAATAATTAATAAATGTATGAATTACTAAAAAGCTTTATTATTGTATTTTCAGCACTCATATTTGTTAACAATATTTCTTCAAATTTTAACTCTTCCTGTGAAGATCTAATAAAAATATCTTGCACATACTTGCATATATGTCTTAACAAGTGTCACATCAGTGCTGGTTTTGGCTGCCTTGAACTCCCATCAACCTCACAGACTACAAAAGATTACATGACCCTGTCACATGCCCTCTTGATCACACTCAGCTATTTTGTGTTCACCTGGGTTATCGTCCCTATTTAAATTCTGAGGTTTCTTTGTTTAATTGTTAAGTTTCTGTTGTCTGTAGCTTGCAGTTGGATCGTCTCCACTGCCAGCTGTACTTTTATAGAAAGAAGCTCAAAAATACTTTTAAAATAGTAAGTAGTATATTTTAAAGCAGTATATTTTAATGATCAGTCATGAAGAGGTTGTAATGGTTGAACTAACAGGCAACATTTCTCACCAAACATGGATATAGCTAATCGCTGAAAAAAATTAACATGACAGTAACTCACAAAAATGTTTTTGTTTGGATGGATCACCTTGTGTGCCAAAAATTGTTTTGTAATTTTGCCCTATTAAATGTAGCACTTTGTACTCTTGGTTGTTTTGGATTTTATCCAATTTTGTAATTGTCAAGGTTTCCCTGCAAAGGAAATACTGTTGTGGAGTTCAGTCATAGGACCTATTCTATATCAACTTCTATAACACTAGTAGTAAGCATGCTAGATTGAATATGTTCTATAAGAGTGTGTTTTGAAGATCCAAAGCTATCTTCCCATGTCTACTAAGTACTGTATGCATACATGTGTTCTGAATACAGCACCTAAGTCAGGGGTACTGATTTGCAAAATTGGCCACTCAATAGATGTGATGGTTTTTTGGATGCATCTCAGAGGTCATTTAGCCATTGAACAGTTGTGCATTTCAGTTTTGTATTATGTTTTTTTTTTTGTTTGTTTTTTTTTTTTTCCCCCCTTCACAATCAGGCAGACTCATAAAGAGAAAAAATACCCCCAAGCTCATTTGTTTTTAGGAGCTAAAATTGAAACCTGACTGTTATCTCTTAAGTTTGAGATCATTGAATTATTTTTCTCTTATTAAACGCCATTGTAACTATATGGAGCAACAAGTACTTCAATATAAACCTATTCAACCTTTCTCTGGGTGTTAATCACAAAAAAGGCTTGATAATGTCTGACATCACACTGACTCTTTCAGTACAGGCTACAGTATTATTAAAATAAATTTGGATTAGAAGTTGAATGATTGCACTATTATGAATAGTGGGAATGTTTTCAACAGCTCTGCTGGAACCTGTCTGATTCCTGGCATTAAACTTGTCCTTCAGCTCCCTTTGGATTTTGTCATCACAGCTTCTTTTGCTCTGATTAAAGTGCCTGTCACCTACAATCACAGCACCAGGCCGCAAAAAGCAACTGTTACCGGGATGTTAATGTTGCATAGGATACAGGACACAAACAGGAAATTAGCCCTGAATTACATCCTTGTATGGAACAATCACAACAAGATTTTTACTGCAGGGAAAACCTTTCAATTGCACAATAAGAGCTCTTCAACGGGAGCCGGAGGTGAAGTGCCGACCTGCTGTGCTACCCTGCACTAAGTGGTTTTCATGGTACCAATGGATCTGTTGTGAATTCACTGACATTAGTGTGGCTTTTCAAATTCAATCTGGGGTAAAAAAAAAAAATAAAATAAAAAAAAAAACAGCATCAGGCACTTTATTTTATTTATTTTTTTTTTTTTTACATATTGTAAAGGTTGAGAGGCATTTAGAATCCATCGTGTTGTCCGTGTTAAAACATTAAGCCCAACCAGCACAATGATGTTCACAGCGTGTGCACTGTAGCAATGCAAAGTGATAAATACTGACATCACACTTTACTGCAGGCTTTACTGAACAGAAATTGGTGATCTATAGATCAGATTGACTGTTTTTACCTCTGCGTTTGATAAACTGACTTCTTACACAACATGATCTTTACAGGCAAACACCCAGGCAAGGCTAGAAAGTAATCTAAATAAAACATTTGCAAGTCATTTTGCTAAATGATATTTATACAACAGTTAGTTGAAGTCGACTAGTTTGATTGGTTAAGTGTCGATCCAAGAGTGCTTACTGTGTATATATACTATAAATGCACTGGGTCATTTCATTGTGTGTATCACTCCACTATCTGTGTTTGCCAGACAGATGAGTTTAACCAAATCATCCCTTATTGAAACACAGGAATCTTGCACTTGCTAGAACATTAACAATTCAATATTGGAATTCACTTCATACTCCTTTGTTGATTGCTTCCTAGTTGACATCCTGCTGAAAGTGTGTAAGCGTATAATTAGCTGGAACTGTTTAATTATGAATGTTTTCCTCATCTCTAATTATTACAGACATTTATCACCTGGTAGAGTGTATTAGACACAGTTATGGTGGTGTTTACATTAGCATGATGAAAGCCTTCTACAGAGGAGGTTATTTTTGGAGGTTATTGTTGCCACAAGAAAGTTCTACAAAAAAAAATAAAAAATAAATCACAGTTGTAATAAAATATATAGTGAGAACGTAACAACAAGAAAAACAAGTGAATTATGGAAAAGGTGTTTCCCATGATAATATTTGGTAATGCGATTTAAATTTATAAAATAGTCTACAGACTCAAATGTTTTAACAACCTACAGGCCAAAAGTATAATACTCTAATACAGGAATTCCCAAAGTTTTTTGGGCCAAGGAACTCAAATAGACCTTATGAATTTTCATTATGAAAGTTTGGACCATTCTACATTTTTACAGCAGTTTTATCTTGCAAACTCATATTCAATAAATATTTCAGCATACAGGGAATCTATTGTTAATTGTTTTAGGAATCAGTTTAGTAAAATAATTGTTTTAATAAAGCTGTATAATGAAGTGAGTGATGATTATAGTTGCTAAGGAATAATCTGGTCACCTAAACCATGCAGAATGATGAAATAATAAGGATTTCTTTTAACTGTATTTGGCTTATACATACTTGAAGAGGTGCAACCCAAAACACAAAGATAACATCGACACCACTGACACCTATTAAATGCAAATGTAAAATATTGGAAATAGTGAACCAAAAAGCTCTGAACTAAAGAATTCAGTACTGAAGTGATAAATCAAAATCTAATATAATAAGACTCACATGCCAGAACAAATAAAGAATGTAGAAGTCATTAATTGAATTGAACTGAATGCCTTTATTGTCATTGTACATTGGATATACAATGAATTGTAAACATTATACATTTAAACAATCCACACATACAATCATACAAAATAACGATGTTAAAGAAATCATTAAAAAACACACACACACACACACACACACACACACATATATATATATATATATATATATATATATATATATATATATATATATATATATTGCATATATACTTATACATACTATTTTTATTGCACTTTGCCTCAAGAGATGATTGCACCCTATTAACACAAATATTTAAATATTTCAATATGTTTAACATGCTATGAGATTCCCAAGGCTGCTCTATAGTGAATAAACTATGTAACTGGCTTCTTTAGACATTTAGAAAATGCTGGAGGTTTCATTTGTCCTGTTTAACCAGCACTGTTGCTACATTGTGTGTTGAAATCAGTTGTAAGAATGATATACACTCACCAAACTCATTATCAGGACCACCTGTACACCTAAACATGTATGCAATTATCTAATTATCTGTGTGGCAACAGTGCAATGCATGGAATCATACAGATACAGGCCAGCAGCGTTGGGTAATGTTCACATTAACCAACATAATGAGGGAAAAAATATGATCTCAGTGATTTTGGCCATGGTATGATTGTTGGTGTCTGACAGGCTGGTTTGAATATTTGTATAACTGCTGATCTTCTTCGATTTTCAAGCACAACAGTGCAATAAATCTAAGCATTCAGTGCATAGCAGTTCTGTGGACAGAAACACCTTTTTGATGAGAGAGGTCAACTGAGAATGGCCAGACTGGTTTGAGCTGACAAAAAGGCTACAGTAACTCAGATAACCACTTTGTGCAATTGTGGTAATCAGAAACGTGTCTCAGAATGTACACCACATCAAACCTTGAGGCAGATAGGTTACAACAGCAGAAGACCACACTGAGTGGTCTGTAACAATGCAATAGTGTGGGAGAAACAAGTCGTGCAGCTGCATCTTGGACCTGCCAGAATTAAGTTGCAGTAGCACAGTCTTGAAAGGACACAGGACTGAAAAAGCACCTAAGTGACCTCTGTTGATAGAAATGGATGAATCCTCCTAATGTTTTAAAAGACTAACTGGCAAGATTGTGTCAGTTTAACAATGTGAGGTGAGAAGGACAGTTAATTGTCCATGGTTACCCCCAAGATTGCTGCAGTGACAGATAGCGAGATCTGAGAGTTGTCCCGGGAGATCATAAGATCCTGACATGGGGATACATATCCAGGGGTGAACAGAAGCTCAATATTGCTGGGATTAAGATACTGCTCATGTGCTGCCATCCATGATGAGATGCCTGCCAGACATGCTGTAATTTGTGCAGAAACATGAGTGTCTGCTGGACGAAAGGAGAGGATAAGTTGAATGTTATCAGCATGTGGTTGAACACCCACCCATGTGAGGTTTTAAATATCCCAAGAGAGCAGGTATAGTGGGAGAACAGAAGAGGACCAAGTCTTGTGAGACACCAATGTAGAGCCTGTATGGAGCAAATGTGGATCCCTTTTATTTCACCTGATATGACCATCCCCCCAGGTAGGAGGTAAACCATTGCTGTCTTGGGAATTCCAAGACTCATAAGAATGGACATAAAAGTCTTGTGGTTAACTGTATTGAATGCTAGTGAAAGGTTGAGCAGGATGAGGACTGCTGACAGTTTGACTTATCTAGTAGCATAAATCTACTCATGATGGCCAGAAGGGCAGTTACTGTGGAGTGTGCCTTTTGAAAGTGTTGATAGAAGAAAACTCATTGTTTGCATGGTATCCAAGGGTTTTAACTCTTCCTACCTGGGCGAACTCCAAAAGGTTTTGCTCCAATCAGCATGAAGTTAGGGCGGGGTGTAGCTACAGTCTCTGCCCATGACTTTACTCAGTTCATTGTTTTGTGGTCACTTAATTTCATGCCTTCTCTTTTCTTCCTTTTATAAAGTGTGGATCAAACTTTTAGTCCCAACTGTTGTTACCTATACTTAAAAACGTTCTACTCGATTTTCCTTACTCTCATCTTTCAGCAATTCACTCAAGGGAAATACACATACCAAATAAGACATATGTTGGCCATTGTTAATACATTACTAATAATTAATCATTTACATTTACATTCATTCATTTAGCAGACACTTTTCCCAAAGCAACTTACAAATGAGAAAATACAAGCAAAGCGATATCAAGCAGAGAACAATACAAGTCGTGCTACCATACAAGATCCATTAATTGAGTTCCAGAAGAAGCAAAGTGCGCATAGTAATGGTGTAAGTGCCAGAGTATTTATTTATATTTTTTTTTAGGGGTTGGTTAGGTGTTCACGGAAGAGGTGGGTCTTTAGCTGTTTCTTGAATATGGTGACAAATTCTGCGGTCCGGATTGAGGTTGGAAGTTCATTCCACCACTGAGGAACAGTTAGTTTGAAGGTTCTTGAAAGGGACCTTGAGTCACGCCGAGTAGGTACTACTAAGCGTCGGTCGTTGATTGATCGCAGATTGCGTGAGGGAACGTAAGCCTTCAGGAGAGAGTTGAGGTAGGAGGGTGCTGTTCCAGACAAGGTCTTGTAGGTGAGCATCAAAGCTTTGAATTTGATGCAGGCGGCTACAGGAAGCCAGTGGAGGTAGATGAATAAGGGTGTGACATGGGTTCTCTTGAGCTGGTTGAAGACGTGGTGTGCTGCTGCATTCTGAATCACTTGAAGGGGTTTGATAGAGCTGGCTGCGAGGCCCGAGAGTAGCGAGTTGCAGTAGTCCAGTTTTGAGATAACAACAGCCTGGACTAGTAGTTGTGTAGCCTGTTTGGTGAGGTAGGGACTGATTTTCTTGATGTTGTACAGGATGAACCTACAGGACCATGCAGTTGTTGAAATGTGGTCTGTAAGGGTCAAGTTGTCATCAAGAATCACCCCAAGGTTCCTGGCCATCCTGGTTGGCTTGAGTGTGGTTGAGCCGAGCTGTACAGTGAGGTTGTGGTTGATTGAGGGACAGGCTGGGATGACGAGAAGCTCAGATTTTGCCAGGTTAAGCTTAAGGTGGTGTTCCCTCATCCAGTCCGAGATGTTAGACAGGCAAGCAGAGATACGTGCAGAGACGGATGGATCGTCAGGCTGGACGGACAAATAGAGCTGGGTGTCATCAGCATAGCAGTGGTATGAGAAGCCATGGGACTCAATCACCTGCCCCAGAGATGTAGTGTAGATAGAAAAAAGCAGTAGACCCAGAATTGACCTTGCCACATACCTATATCCATAATCAATCATATTCATGGATATTAAACAATCAAATGTCTAAATGCAACTTTGTGGTTACAAGCATGATAATTACAGGGTAACACATAGAGGAAAATAGGCAATTTCAGTTGTTATTGCATTATTCCTGTAGTCCTTGGTCTATTAGAATATATGAGGTGTCCTGATTCAATTGGTTGACAAAGGTGTGATAAGGACAATGAATAAATAAAGTCAAATGGGTAAGAGAACCTTGGATCAGCTGAGGGACATAGCTTTCATCTTGTTGGCTAGCCACCACATCACGACCAGTGGCCTAGATCAATGAATTTTAGGAGAGGTTTGCTAACCTGTGAGGGATCATCCATTGTTCACAGGGCAGTGAGATCTCAGCAGTCAGCCATGAGCTGTAATTGGCTTGGAGCCACAAAATCTGCACACAGGGGCTCATGATTTAAGGCTCATGTGAAGGGGTGATCTTGTGCTTATGCTTATCTTCTGCTTATGATCTTGTGTGCTGAAGTCCTACATCAGTTAGAAGAATGTTGTATTGATTTGCAGTGACACTTCACTCTAAGGGTCCAATTGACCCAAACTATGATAGCAAAATGGCCACCACTGTCAAATATGATATTATTTCCCCAAGTTTCAAAAGTAAACTTTTGCAAAAACAATGTATGCTATTGATGCATCAACTTATTGCCTATTGTGTTTTACATACAGTATATCTGTTCTGGCTCAGCTAACATTAAGAATGGCTGATTCTAGGGTGAAATTTCAAGCAGTTTGAAAATCCATTTTCTTCTGCATCTTCGTGACTCGCTTTAACTCTCTTTGCCTGTGTGCAGTACTACCTCATTCCCCTTACCACTTTACAGTGAAGACTGATGACAACAGAGCATTAGTGTGCCTGCTCTAAAAAGTAATCACCAGCTGTCAATCCTTAGCTGGAACCCAGTGGTGGTAAATAACTCATTCCTTCTTTCTTTTTCCCTACTTGGCCAATTTAATCATCCCACTGTTAAGTCTGTATTCAGTAGTGATGCGATGCTACTCTTTCTCTCTCTCTCTCTCTCTCTCTCTCTCTCTCTCTCTCTCTCTCTCTCTCTCTCTCTCTCTCTCTCTCTCTTTCTCTCTCTCTCTCTCTCTGATTATGGATTAGCCAGAGGTAGTGTTCACACTGTAACATAAAGGACTCAGGAGAGCAGTCCGGATCTGTATGTGGAGTTTTATTGAGCTTTGAGCAAGATCATAGTCACAGTCCATAGTCAAGTTCAGGAAACAGGTAGACGCAGTCCAGTCAGAAAGGCAAATCTATGCAGTAGCTATGTATGCTAGATTTTGAAAAAAGGTTAGATGAGAAACAAGGAACTTAATGGAAAATCTATGGGCTACATTTATCTTCAGTACATGCTTTACCGTGGACAGGGCTGTGATGAAGCTGAAGCCTATCTCATGAACACTGGGGGCAAAGTACGAATACACCCTAGATGGGACACCAGTACATCGCAGGGCACCATGAACTCGCATTCATACCAAGGGGTTATAGTTATAGATTAGCCAGTCCACCTACTTGCATGTTTTTGGGAGGTGTTAGGAAACCTACATGGACACAGGGAAGTCATACAAAACACCACCCAGACATGAACCAAAGCTCAGTACTGAACCATGGACCTTCCCAATAGACTTCAGGAAATTCAGATTATGCAACTTCTTGTTGAACATTGTGGAACATTCCACATATTTCAGAAGGGCAAACATGTTCGGGTAACAGAACAATTAAAACTGAACCTCAAAATTAAACTGCACAAATACAGTGAAAGCATCCTATTGACTTTATTTAATTTCATGTCATTAAAATTGTAAAGAAATCAACTATTTATACAATTTGACTGTGTGACTAAATAAATTGTGTGATGTAAATAAATTCTTGAATGAATCTCTGCTTCAAAAATTGTTACTATACCATAAGAAATATCTATATACTAACAGTTGTATGACTGCATATTTTATCAGAATTTGTCCATAGCACGTGATTCACAGGTGCTTTTCTGGTTATTTACATTTTTGAATTGCATTATGGGACTTGTGTGTGTGTGTGTGTGTGTATATAATATATATATATATATATATATATATATATATATATATATATATATATATATATATATATATATATATATAATATACACACTGGTAGACATAATAAACTGGTAGAAATTTGACAACCAGTATAAATTTTGGATTACCCTCTCTATCGCTGATATGCTCATGTGATGTTGCAGTGCTGCGTCTTCATGAAAGTTTATCTTTTGCCTGCATTTTTAAGCCTTGCCAGTTGAAACTTTCAAGCGCAATAAGATGTGAAAGACAACATAACCTATTAAGTCAATTCGCAACTCGCACGCTATCTACGGACTGTTTTCTGTCCATAACACCCGAAACGCGTGTGCAGAAAGCCACCTGTCACAGCCTTCTTTTTTGTAGTTTATTGCAAATAAACGGTCAATTACACACAAAGTTAAGTCAAAATGCCTGTCTTGGTTATTATTCCAGTAAATACAGTTTCTTATAAGTGAACGTAAACAGGGGAAAGAAATCGGATATGTGTCAATGTATTGGATCTGTGCGTTAGGTCTCTGTCGTTCTTAACAGTTAAAGTTTAATGTTAGGATGCATTAGAAATATTTTTTTTTATTTTACAGCTGTAGGATGTGGCCAGTCAATCATAAAAGCATCCCCATCTCTCCCTGTGTCCTAATATTTATTGTATTTTGGCCTTATCCAGAGTGACTTCTTATTTATACAACTGAGCAGTTGAAGATTATGAGCTTTGGCACTGCTGGGATTTGAACTCACGGCCTTCTGAGCAGAAGGCCAACACTTAGCTACTGAGCTACCACTTCCCTAACATGCCTGTACAGCGCTGACACACAAAAAACAACCACAGTGTAATTTTAGTAGTAATATTAAAGCCCCTGAGAGGCACCGGCTCATCGATTCTGGTCTCACAACTGAGGTTGTAGAGACCTTGTTGAATGCTAGAGCACCGTCCATGAAGAAATTGTATGCGCTCAGGTGACATCTTTTTTCTCATGGTGTGAGGAACATCAGCTAGACCCATTGAACTTCACAATAGCTACAGTCCTGGAGTTCTTACAAGGATATTTCTCAGCAGGGTTGGCTCCTTGTTCAATTAGGATTTAGGTGGCCACCATTTTGGCCAGCCATTCCCCTATTGATGGAGTTTGTGTGGGGCAACATCCTCTAACTTCGAGGTTTATGTGTGGTGTCAGGTGGCTGAGGCCCATCTGCAGACAATGCATACCTTCCTAGGACCTTTATATGGTCCTATAAATTCTGTCAGGTGCCCCATTTGAGCCCTCTGAGAAGCTTCTGACTCTAAAGGTAACTATTTTGCTGACCCTTAAAAAGCTTGCCCCTTCCTGCCTTGACTTTGCCCCTGGATTAGCCTTCCTATATCTTAGGCTGGATTATATTCCTAAAGTGCCTACATTTACTGCCTAGCCAGTAGTGTTACAGGCTTTATAGCCTCCTCTATTCCTCACACCTGAACAAGAGAAATTGCACCTACTGTGTCCAGTTAAGGCTCCCTGTACTTATGTCCAACTCTCCAGCCAGTGGCAGAGCAGCTGCTGGACTGCTTTGGCAGCAACAGTAGAGGTGATGCTGTGTCGAAGCAATGCATCTCTAATTGGATAATGGAAGCAATCTCTATCGCCTTTTGAGGCATGCAGTCATGGCTCTGTGCATAAATGCCCATTCCACTAGGGGGGTCACCTCCGCAATGTCTTTGTGCAAAGTTGTATCCTTACACTATATGTGTGCTGTGGTGGGCTGGTCTATGCCGCACACATTCCTTCGATACTTTTCAATTCAATTCAATTCAATTTTATTTGTATAGCGCTTTTTACAATAGACATTCTCTCAAAGCAGCTTTACAGAAATATCAACATGGTATACAGATATTAAAGGTGTGAATTTATCCCAACTGAGCAAACCACTGAGTGGCGACGGTGGCAAGGAAAAACTCCCTAAGATGTTTTAAGAGGAAGAAACCTTGAGAGGAACCTGACTCAGAAGGGAGCCCATCCTCATCTGGGTAACAACAGTTAGTGTGAAAAAGTTCATTATGGATTTATATGAAGTCTGTATGGCCTTAGGAGCAGCCGTAGTCCCAGCAGTCTGGAATTAGAGAAGATTTGAGCTCCATCCAGAGGCAGAAAGGATCTGGATCTCTAGTATCTCCATAAATTCGTGTGGGGCTCGGCGAAAGGAGAGAGGGAGAAAAAAGATTATTATGATTGCGAAGTAGTAGAACAGAATCTAGTCAGGGTAGGCCTGAGTAAACAAATACGTTTTAAGCCTAGACTTAAACACTGAGACTGTGTCTGAGTCCCGAACACTAATAGGAAGACACTTCCATAAATGTGGGGCTCTATAAGCGAAAGCTCTCCCCCCTGCTGTAGCCTTCACTATTCGAGGTACCGTCAAATAGCCTGCATCTTTTGATCTAAGTAGGCGTGGCAGATCATATAAAACCAAAAGGTCGCTTAGATATTGTGGCGCAAGACCGTTTAGTGCTTTATAGGTTAATAAAAGTATTTTATAGTTAATGCGAGATTTTACTGGGAGCCAATGCAGTATTGATAATATCGTGTGATATGGTCGTATCTTCTAGTTCTAGTTAGGACTCTAGCAGCTGCATTCTGGACTAACTGGAGCTTATTTATATTCCTACTGGAACATCCAGACAGTAAGGCATTACAGTAATCTAATCTAGAGGTGACGAATGCATGAACTAGTATTTCCGCATCATGTAGTGACAATATGTTTCTTATTTTAGAAATAGTTCTGAGATGAAAGAAAGCTATCCTAGTAATATTATCTACATGAGCATCAAATGATAGGCTGGAGTCAATAATCACTCCAAGGTCTTTAACTGCTGTACATGATGAAACAGAAAGACCATCCAGAGTAACCATGTGATCAGAAAGAATACTTCTAGCTACACGTGGCCTAATAAAAGTATTTCTGTTTTATCAGAATTAAGTAGAAGGAAGTTAGTTAACATCCAACGTCTAATGTCCTTACACAATCCTCAACTTTACTAAGTGTCTGTCTGTCCTCTGGCTTCGCTGAAACATACAACTGTGCATCATCAGCAAATGATGATCAGCAGATACTACAGCCTACCCCAGGCTCAAGTGTCTTGCAGTGACCCTCGGGCTTGGATCTTTTTGAGCAGGCTATAGCCTCAGTATGATGGAGTGGGTATTCTCCTTCCCACAGCGTGGAGCTCACACAATGTTGAGTTCCCTTTGAAAGGGAACGTCTCAGTTATGCATGTAACCCTGCTCCCTGAGAAAAGAACAAGATGATGTGTTTCTTTGTCATTCTAAGGCATACCTGTGAATCGTATCTTCGCCTCAGATAATACAGGCTGATGATGTGATTTACAGGTGCCTTTTTATAGTCACGCTAAACGCAAAATGCCATGTCACCTGACCATGGCAGGCGAATAAGTAGCCGGGATTTTACACAGACTTCAGATACCGGTCATGCTTGAAGCTCATGCAACATCTTGTCCACTTCTCTGGGAACAGGGTTATTTGCGTAAACCAGACGTTTTTAAATTACAGGACAAAATCGAGATAATGAGTTGTCAGTACTTTTTCTCTTATTTTACAGATTTATTTCTTAGAGTGTAGCAATGTGTGGACTTAATAATATATTGTAAGCACCATGTTGTCTTTTAGCAAGAATTGCTAGAGACAGAACAGGACATTCTGTCCAAACGTCATCCATCAAGGAGACCAGACAAAGCTGAAAAGTGTGAGAGGGAGGGGGCGATGGTGAGAGGCAGACAGATGGACACACAGCAGACAGACAGACAGAGATAAAGAGAGCGAGAGAGACTCTTTGAATGTGATGAATCATGCATGACTCAAAGCTTGACTCTATTTGCAGTAAGATTTCAGTGTTGCTGAATGTCAAGTTTAGACTTTATATTTCAGATATATTGAATCACCCAAAATATAACGGTTTTTTAAATATTGCTTATTTTGAAATTAATATAGCTAGCAAATAATGGAGGCTCATGATTACCAGTTAGCATCATATGAACGTGCACAGTGAATTCTTCACACTTGCATCATAGTTTTGACAGTTAGTAATGTGTTGCTTCCTGCTCCAATTTTTAAGAAAGGCTGCTAGTCCTTTTTTGGGGTGATGACTGAAGTGCCAGTTATCCTTTATTTAACTGTTAAAAATGTAACTTTAACAAATTGACACCAAACATAATTAATGTTACTATTTTGGAAAATAATTTTTTGTGATTTTTTTTTTTTTTTTTTAAACAAAAGGGATATTTGTAGTTGTTCAATAACATACATAGAACATATACATATATAATTTTTTCATTATTTTGTGTAAATTAAGAAATGATATGGTTATTTCTTTATTTAATTGCTTTTCTGAAATGCACATTCCTTTTTCAGTAAATGAAAGCGTTAATGATACACTTATTTCTATTCTTTTATCAGTTCAATAAGCTCAGGATTAATGGAAAGGAACATTTAAGCGGGGGGGGGGCGGTTTATTTCATAATTATAATGATAATTTTCACACTTTAATCAGTGTGGTAACAGTGACCCCAAACAAGGAGGAAGTGTAGCAAATCTCAACAGAACATTAAGAGTTTTTTGCATAGAATTATCAGATACACCGCATGTGGTTAACTAACATCCATTCTAATGGCAAGAAGACAAAATAATTTTAATGATTTTCTTTTTTCATGAATAATTTATTTTTGAGACTATAATTTGAGTATGGGTTCTCCTTTCAAAGTTATCAATCACTTATCAGTCAACATAATTGAAAATAAAGGATAAAAAAAGAATGAGAACTTAATTTTCTTCTTTCCATGATCTTCAGGAAATTTGGATGCTGCAATTTCCTGTTGAATGTGTGAGTTTACTATTCCAGAAGGTTCATGGATATAAAATGTGTTCAGGTAACAGGATTGCATGAATGCGAGCCAAAAATGTAATCTATAATCTATAACAGACTCATGGAAAATGATCTTTCAAGTATGAGATGTTAAATGAGTTCACACTTTAATGGACAAATAATGTAGTTGTTGTAGTATTTTAATCAATGTTTGTAATAGTAGTGTCAGTAATGAACACCATTTTACAAATATACATTCAATGTCTGATTAGAGTACTGTTTGAATAAGTTTCATGACCATGTGTACAGTGTGTCAAGAGAGCAAACTGAAATATAAAGAGTTGTTTTCTACATAGCCAACGATATTGTTGCTGCTACTGTTGTAAAAGGCTCTGTCTGTTTTTATAGTGAAGAATGATGTTATAGTGAAGCTGAACATTTTTCTAATCACTTTTCCCAAGTGTGTGAATGTCTGCATTTAATTTTCAGTCTAGTAATGCTTGTAGCTTGTATTAGGCAAAAACGCAATTGTTATTATCACATACTGTCACGATTTCAAGGCGGAGACAGATGCAAGTGCAGATTTAAAGTTTAATCAATATCAAAGCAAAACATCAGAAGACACTATGAACACAGGAAAATGGAAATAAACACAAAACAATACATACAAGATGAGAGAGCATAACATGACAACAGAAGACAATTAAGACCAAGAGTGCAGTGCAAACTTTGACTATATACACATGAGTAGGGTCGGGTGGTTCGATTCCAACTGTGGCCCAGTGTGTGTGAAGTTTGCATATTCTCCCCGTGCTGCGGGGGTTTCCTCCGGGTACTCCGGTTTCCTCCCCCAGTCCAAAGACATGCATGGTAGGCTGATTGGCATGTCTAAAGTGTCCGTAGTGTATGAATGGGTGTGTGAGTGTGTATGTGATCATGCCCTGTGATGGATTGGCACCCTGTCCAGGGTGTACCCCGCCTTGTGCCCGATGCTCCCTGGGATAGGCTCCAGGTTCCCCGTGACCCTGAAAAGGATAAGCTGTATAGAAGATGGATGGATGGATTGATGGATGCTCATTAACATGAATGTCATTCAGGTGCAGGTGGTCATGTGACTGATGCAGTGAGGTGTAGTGGCTGCTGGGAGCTGTAATCCAGAGTTCTTTCTCTGCTATACATGACACATGCAGAGCTGCATTTTGCATGTCTAATTGCTATTTGGAGGCTTTTCTAAAATCATTGAAATGACAGTTCAGATGTCACTTTATAAAAAAACTGAACAGAATTGCAACAACGGAAGACGCTTTCACAGTTAAAGACAGCATAATAGGACTTAACTCAATTTAAACCTGTACCTATATAG
Source organism: Ictalurus punctatus (assembly GCF_001660625.3). NCBI lineage: Eukaryota > Metazoa > Chordata > Actinopteri > Siluriformes > Ictaluridae > Ictalurus > Ictalurus punctatus. Next base: position 23,747,541 of record NC_030423.2, read on the forward strand.
TCCACAGCACCGAATTTGAAATCATGATAATGTTCCGGATGAGTTGCTAGTCTACAGATTATCTCCTAAACACCAAAAGCTACAAACTGGATTATGCAATTGAAGTGAAACCCAAAGGAACAATATGATAATCTATAGATTAGTCTATAGATCATCTACTAAACTCTATGTGGTATGAACTGGACTATCTAATGAAGGTGAAAAGGGATGAATTGATAATCTATAAGGGTCTATGTATATTGCATTAATTTGTTTTTCATGTAAAAAATAAAAAACAGGCTTTTAAGTTATATTCCGTTTCCATGGGACACACTAAAACAGGGAATTCATTATTTCTTTTCATAGAATTATTAAAAAAAAAAATAAGTATTGAATAATTTTTAATAGTTGCAACCCGTTTCATTACACAGAATCTAGAAATAACATATTCACCAACCAGCAATCATATTATGAGGTGTGATGTGTAATTCTAGCCTCCTTTATTTAAAGAGTCACCTTTTCTGTCTTAGCGGTTAGCATGTTTGCCTTGCACATCTGTATGTGCGATTGTGTCCTGCAATATGATGGCACCCCACCCAGGGTGTCCCCCGCCTTGCGTCCTGAGTTCCCTGGGATAGGCTCCAGGCTCCCCCATGACCTTGTGTAGGATAAGCAGTGGAAATGGATGGATGTATGGATAGATGGATAGATTGAGTCACCTTTTCTATTTCTAAATGTTTTCTAACATGTTGGTAAGGCTTAGGAATAGTGGAATAATAAAATGGATACAAATAAAGTGAGAGAAAGAAATAGATAATAGTGTATAGAATGTGGGTAAAAAAAATAAACTGTTGAAATATTGTTTAAAAGTAGTTTATAGGCTAGTTAATGTGTCACATGACAGGATGTTAACAGTGTATACATCACTGTGCAAAAAATCATTTTTATAAAAATTGTCACTTCTATATTATTAAGTCAGTAAAAAAATATTTTTAAAATTTCCCAATCTCCTGTTTCATCATCAAAACATCAAATGAGAGAATATATTTTGGAATAATTGCTGTCATCGCTATCTCAATCAGAACACCCTCCAAGATCATAACCAGTCTGGCTTCACAAACAGCAGCAAATGTGACAGTCAAAGTCTCCAGATGAGCTGTAGGGTCTCCAATATGCTCAGTAAAACTTTTCAGCCAATATTCTCATAAAACTGCACAAAGTGTACCTGACACTACTGATGCATTTTTAAAATATCAGAGTGTTGCCACACCAAATATAGATTTTGTTTAGTTTATTGCTGTTTACTGCTTATCATTTTTGAAGGCATTTTTCCTTAACGACATTTCTTTAGACATGCTTCTTTAGACTTTTGCACAGTATTGTAGATGGTTGCTCTTTGCTTACAATGGACTATCCAAATAATTGATACTTACAGTATCTATCTACCTTAGAAGAAAGCAAGGTCCAATGTGATTGAGCTGACATATTCACTAATTTTAAGCTTAAATTAAAAAAAAAAAACTTTCTTATTCTTTCAGCCCATAGAATGAGAATATTTCAAACTTGAAATGGGTGAAAATATCTAGAAATAATAATAATCTTATATTTTTTTTTAAAACATGTAATATGTAACTTGCAATGTTCTTGCTATGTTTTCAGTGTGCAGCTACTAATAAGAACTTTGAAGACACTACACTGAGGAAACAGCTTCTTATCTAGAACTCAAGATCTAGAACTCGTTACACACACACACACACACACACACACACACACACACACACACACACACATATACATATATATATATATATATATATATATATATATATATATATATATATATACATATATATATATATATATATATATATATATATATATATATATATATATAAATATATAAATATAAAGGAAAAGAAGTGTGATGATTGTGAAATAGTTGTAATAAGCTCCCATTATTTGCTAAGGCTCAAAATAAGCATCCCAACTTTAGTATAGAAAAGTATATAATTCAGTTCAATTCAATTTTATATATATTGCCTTTTTAACAATGGTTGCAAGGCAGCTTCACAGAAAAAGAAATAATCATGTATCATTACCGCTTTGATATAAGATCCTGATTACAATTTTGTTTCATAACTAATTGCATAGTACACCCCATAACCCTCATTAACTGCAATCAGCAGGTCTGCTGATCCTTTCAGACAGGCTATCACACACACAGCGCTCAGCACAGGCAAATTGAGCTTAGTACAGCTGGTGTGCCATATTCCACATGTAGACACGGGCAACTGATGGCCAAATGCAGCTGGAGGCATCTAGAAGCTTGTTTGTTTGATCTGCTGACCTTTGTGGTGTCCAGGGTGTGTGCCATTGCTAGGTGGCATATTGATGATGATAGTGCCCTGCTCTGGAGTACAGCTCATGTCCATCCTGTCCATTAGTGCCCTCATTTACCTGCCGCAATCTGTTGTAGCCATTCCTTAATCGCTTTACTGACTTTCCCCTACTAATCGTTTTTCAGACCTGCTGCTGGCTAATAAACATGTTACATATTATTATATATTTTGCATTATGCATAAATTTGGATGTATTTATTTGTTTGTTTAAAAAACAAAAACGAAGAGTTTTCCCATTTTTGTAACCCAATTTCAAGGACATTTTTGTTTTATTCAAGCACATTTTAGGCAACCATTTAACAAGAGCTGATTGCGTTAAGATACAGATTAATATTGATTTGAAAAGCAAATGCTGCTCTGCTAAATACCCAGGCACCTCAAGGGAGTAATTATTAGCTGAGATCCCAAGAAATGTTTGCAGGCATCTAAGAAGAGAGTCCTAGATTTACACTTAGCATTGTTAAGGCATCTGTAGGGAAAGCCTGTTATGCACTATAGCAGTCACATATTAAAAATACATAGTCTAAGGATTTTGGTGTTCTGTGTTCCATTTTAGTAAAGGCAAAAGCTATTATTAAAACTGTGACAATCATAATTATAACTTTGTACCAAGGGGGACTTTTTTCTGTGTTGTTTGTGCAAATAAAACATTATTAGGTTAAGTTTAATAAATGAGAGAAAGTGAGAGTGCATGATTAGCACATCAAAAGGCTTTTTCCTTCATGCATTCAGGTTCCCACAGGGGAAGAGAGTCTCATGTAACACCTGTAATTGATAACTGTGGCAAGCAGGGTGGGATTCTATTTATTTTACCTCAGAAGTACTTGCAACTTATTCATGTATACTTCTTTTTGTATTTTGGATTTAATATAGGGATGTAACCGAATCCAAATACATAATTCAGAGTTGGATCGAACAGATCATGTGCTCTGTAAAAATGTATTATTTATTTATTTTTAATGAACTCTTGCCAGAAACATTCACAAGGCATCTGGTTGAGATTAGAGGTATGCATCAGACAACAAAAGTACAACGAAATCAGCCCCCTAGTAGCAGACAGAAAATGTCTGTCATCCGTAGATTGTGAGTAGTTGGGAGCCAAGAGAGGAAAACTCAATGTGCTTTCTGGGTATGAATGATGGCATAACCTACACTCTCACCCTTGTCAGTCCCAGTGACACTAGCCAATTTTGGCTATGTCTGAGCTTATGCATGCAGAAGAGGGCAGACAGTACTGTCCCTAGAGTGTTAAACATTTCCCTTCATTGGGGGAATAAGGGGAAAACAATTTAAAATTGTCCCACAGACATTTCATGTAACCCATTTAGGCCACTACTACTTGGGGTTTAAATTATACTTTGTGCACTAAACAAGTGGCATTGCATTGCTCCCTTATTTTGATAGAGCAAGAAGAATAGTGCAAGAAAATAAATGGAAACTTGTTAGATTTGTGTCTACTCTTTCCTCATCCCTAGGTGTAACTAACATGTTGCTTTGAGCTACGATAATTATACAGTTCCAAGTCTCCAGCCTTCCAAACAAACAGGATGTGAGGACGTCCTTGCAAGGTCAGAGTGATCATTAAAGTGACCATCAGTGATACTGCTGGATGTGGACATAGGCTATGGGTCAATAGGTTTTTATGATTCATTAAGGCTGATATACTGAACCATAAACTAACAAGCCATTAGCTTTACAACTCCTTGCCACTTGAATTATATTTGGTCTGAAAAGCATCAGTAAAAAAAAAAAAAAAAAAAAAAGATTTTTTTTTTTTTTTTTTGCAGAGCTATCCTTTTTACGATAGCATTTTAGCGCCACGTAAAAGAAAAAAAAAAAAGGTTATGAGAATAAAGTCAAAATTATGAGAATAATCTTGTACTAATACGAGAATAATGTCTTAATATTGTGAGAATAAAGTCGGAATTTTGACGAGAATGTGTTTGAAGTGAAGTAATGTACAAGCAGTTTGTGCCATCGTAGTAAAGTTGAATTGGACATTCAGTGCACATTCAAGATTTGCTCTTTTATTTCTCAAGAAATAAACACACAAAAATCAGATCCTCAGAGAGTTCTTTGCCATGAGGTGCAATGTTGAACTTCCAGTGACCAGTATGAGTGAGTGTGAGAGCGATGACACCAAATTTAACACACCTGCTCCCCATTCACACCTGAGACCTTGTAACATTAACAAGTCACATGACACTGGGGAGGGAAAATGGCCAATTGGGCCCAATCTGGACATTTTCACTTAGGGGTGTACTCACTTTTGTTGCCAGCAGTTTAGACATTAATGGCTGTGTGTTGAGTTATTTTGAGGGATCAGCAAATTTACGCTGTTATACAAGCTGTACACTCACTACTTTACATTGTAGCAAAGTGTCATTTCTTCAGTGTTGTCACATGAAAAGATATAATTAAATATTTACAAAAATGTGGGTGTACTCACTTTTGTGAGATACTGTATAGCTAGAATATTTGGACAATAAAGTCTCAAAGCTCAAAGGAAATGTGCTAATATTTTAAGAATAAACGCATAGTATTTAGAGTTAACAAATTAATAGGTAAGCTTTAAGTTTATAGTATTTATAGAAAATAAATACTATATAAAGGCATAGGTCTATTTTTTGATAATAATAATAATAATAATAATAATAATAATAATAATAATAATAAACCTATAACAATTTTGAGGAAATTTCCTTTTATTAATGATTTTTATTAATGGTTCTCTGACACAGTCAATCAGCAACTGAAGCTGAAAAAATATTGGCTTCTACAACAGGACGATAATCAAAAATATCAACAAAAACATAAAAAATAATTTATGAACTACTACAAGAAATGCAAGCTGAAGCTTTTGGAAAAGCCCTTACTTAAACAATGTCCCCTGAGTTAAACATAATAAGTTGCTTATAAACATGCTGTTCATGCAAGATTGTCCCTGAATATCTCAGAACTAGAAGCATTCTGTGGGTGAAAATTCATTCAACAAGAATAGAAAGACCTTTGTTTTGCAAGCTGTAATATCTGCCAATGGGAGTGTGACTAAGTACTGACTTAGTAGGGCATCCAAATATTTGCACACGTTTTCTATTTTTTTTTAAATTAATTAATTAATTAATTATTTTTTTAAGTTGAGTAAATATAAAGTAGCACTACACTTGCAGAAAAAAGGGCTTTTTGTTTGTTTGTTTGTTTTTGCTTTTTTAAAGCTGTTTCCTGCACAGGTTGTGTTCACATATTTTCACTTCAAAAAAAATGTATTATAAAAACAACAAAAATAAAATGAATAATTTTAATTAAATGAAATGTGTACAAATAACATCAGGTAAAATATGCCTTGCTTTATGAGTTTTTAAGTCAAACGATTCATAGAATACTGTTGAAACTAAAATATGACCATGTAAGTGTGATGTACATGTGCAACAATTTTATAATCAAGGATACTTTAGTGTGTTTCTGTATAGGCAGATCCATGTGATACAGTACAGTTAATATATGCCATCAATAAATACAGTGAAGACTTTCCTCCTGTATTTGTTTATTTTCCATGTATCATTTCTGCTGAGATAGAAACATGGAAGGGAAGCAAGAAAAGGAAACCAGGAAATGCAAATGCCAAGCACCCCTATGACTTTTCCCCCCTCTGTATCATACAAGTTTATTATGGAAACTTTTTTTTTTTTGTAACATTAATATTTTAGTCACAAAATATTTTTTACTTTATTTTCAAAATATTATCATATTTTTTCTCAGACTATAGCAGCTTTATTCTCTCTATTATAATCTATTTTATTTTATTTTATATTACTTTTGTTCATTTATTTTCAAAATTGTGCAGATTTTTTTGAGTGATATTAAAATGTTGTTGTAGATTCATATCTACAATTAAATAATGAATTTTACATTTATTTTATTCACCTCCCATCTTATCTAAATATAAAGTAATTTGCTTTCAAGTCTCATCTGGGCCATTATGCATTCACACATCTGACATATGTTTCATGTGTCACACATAAGGAGTGTCTGGAGTTTTCCTAATATTACTTACTTAATAAGTACTAACATTAATATTAACTTCTGATCCTATACATCTCTGAAAATTAGTTACAGAAAATGTATGTTAAACAACAATGTTTTATAACTATTTGGAGAATCCACTATAAACACCCACTGAAGCATCTGTACATTGTCAAAAAACCTGTCAGTTGACAGTCATCAACCAGCCTAAAGTAACCAGCCTTAAGTAATTTTAAGGTTGTTGATGTTTAGTAGATAATCTATAGAATGTTAACTTGTCTCTTTTGTTTTAACTTAATTTGGATAGTTCAGTTTCTAGGTCTTCATGTTTTGGAGATGATCGATATGGTCTCAACTCTTCCCTAGTGCTATCACAATTTCAAATTTAGTTCATATAGACTCTTTTGATAGACCAGTTCATATAGACAATTTTAATGGCCTGTTCTTGAGAATCCCTCATTTGATTTATGACAGTCTAAACCAGGTTGCAGAGTGTTTAAAATGGATGGTTATCTTTGTAGAGAGAGAAATACATCCATCTATATTTGTAATTGAAACGCACACATAATACTGGACTCCTTTGATTTCATAGAATTCAGGACTTCCTATTCATAAAAGAAGGTAAAGAATAACCACTGTAAAGTGTCTGTATGAAATTCCCATTTGATTTTACTGACAGATTCCATACACACGCTTCGTATTCCATGTTGAAACACAAAGAGACTAAAGAAACAGCCTAGTTAAACCCCGCTGGGTATTTTCGATACTGCCAGCAGTGCTCAGCTGACACTCAAATTCATATTATTCACCCCCGGTGCAGAGTGGCGGATTATTAAAGGTCATAAAACTGCTGGGATCTGTCATCACTGTCAGCACCTCTTTGTATTTCTTCCACGGTGAGGTCATTGCGGCCCAATCCCTCAGCTATCTTCTGCGCAGGCGCTCTGCAGGTAGCATCAAATGATCATGTGAAAATCAATAGCTGTCTGCAGGTCCCGTCTCCTACAGTTCTTTGTTCCTCACAGGCATTTAGTGGTAGATAAAAGAGCAACACATCAGAAGGCTAAGCTTCCCCATCATGTGGCTCTCAAAGCTAAGGCAGACGCAACACTTCAGTGACACAGTAATGGACCTCATTCCAAATATCAGTTACAGTAATGAGTACCAGGGCCAAGTTGTGGCCTTTAAGAGCAAAGGTCACACTCATTGGGTTACTGGCTCGGAAGCTATGTGAGGATTTGTCCTGATGATTTGAGAAAGTCTTTATAAACATGATCCATTTCAAAAGGTCATATTCAGAGAAATGGCCCACCAGATTTATTGTCCTTACCTGAATTGAAATCTACATGTCATTTCAACTGATATCAGTCATTTGCTTCATTTGAATTTAAACACATTTCACATGATTGTCTATTGTGGACCAATTCACAAATAAACTTAGAAAAAAAGACATTTCTTTTCTGTTAAAATATGGAATCACTAGAATTGTAGTCTAACTTTTTTGAGGAGTCAAGAAAATATAACCCAAATATATTTAATTAGTAAAATCTTTATGAAACATTTATGTCTTTAAAAAAATAAAAATAAAAAATAAAAAATCCAACCCAAAGAGATGATTGGGTTGGTGAGTGTAGCAGAACAAAATTCACTGCCAGAAATCCTTATAAATGAAAAGTACAAAATAATAGCAGTCAATGTTTGGCAACCTACTCTACAAAAAAAAATGTAGCTCAGTTACATTAAAGACCTTAACAAAATATATGTAGCTAAGTACATTTCAACTCATTTGTTATTTAGGTACAGGTGGCATGGTGGTGCAGTGAGTAATGTTGCTGGTTCACAGCTTCAAGGTTCCTGGTTTGATCCTGAGCTTGGGTTACTGGCTGTGTGAAGTTTCACATGGTCTCCCTCTGTTTGTGTGGGTTTCCTCTGGGTTCCCCATTTTCCAGAATTGCCCAGTTGCCAAACAAAATGGTTCCATCTTGGGTGAATGCTACAGCTTTGCACCTAGTGTTCCCGGGACAGGCTCTGAATCCACCATAATTAGGAATCCACACATAATTAGGAATAACAGTTTTACCTTATTTTCTTCCAATTTAGTCTGTACAAGTTCCCCCACACAAGTTAGTTCTCTGCTAATGCAAGGGGATGAAAGGTAAAACTTTTTTCTGAGACATGTGAAGCCACTGCATCTTTTTGAACTGTGCTATACAATATCATAGGGCATCTGAACACATTTCAGTTGAGAATTACAATATAACTGTTGTCTTTCATATGCATTAGAGATACAAACACGGCTATGAATATGCTTTTTTTTACGCTTGACAGAAAGGTTCACAGAGGACCTGGTAGAAACTAGAGTTGTGCATCAGGACTTGGATCCTGTGGGACATAAAAAAAGCAATGCGAGCAAGAGGTTTTTACTTTCATTTGGGGGAGAGCAATCAGTCAGATAAGAAGGTCATGGGACAAACAAAGACTACGTTCATTAACGTGTATGTGTATGTATGTATGTATGTATGTGTGTATGTATATATATATATGGCGTACGGTGGCTTAGTGGTTAGCATGTTCACCTCACGCCTCGAGGTTCGGAGGTTCGATTCCCACCGTGACCCTGTGTGTGCGGAGTTTGCACGTTCTCCCCGTGCTGCGGGTGTTTCCTCTGGGTACTCCGGTTTCCTCCCCCAGTCCAAAGACTTGCATGGTAGACTGATTGGCATGTCCAAAGTGTGTGAATGTCTTTGTGTGCCCTGCGATGGATTGGCACCCTGACCAGGGTGTACCCCGCCTTGTGCCCGATGCTCCCTGGGATAGGCTCCAGATTTCCCCGTGACCCTGAAAAGGATTAAGTGGTATAGAAGATGGATATATATATATATATATATATATATATATATATATATATATATGTGTGTGTGTGTGTGTGTGTATATATATATATATATATATATATGTATGTATGTGTATATATATATATATATATATATATACATATATATATGTGTGTGTGTTAATTAACACATGTTAATGAACATAGTCTTTGCTTGTCCCATGATGAAACTATTAGAAATAACACACTTAGCTTTGCTCATGTTAACGTCCCCTTTTCAGTTCAGATCACAGGTTGTCAATATGGCACAAATCCAGAGAGTGAGATTGTCATTTCAGCACAGATATGTACTGTATATTTGGGTCATCATGTTTAAAGTTCTATTATGGCCAAGTCTAAACCTCCTGGCAGAGGCAACCAGGCTTTGCGCTGAAATATCCTGTCATTTCATGATGCCATCCATCTTCACAGCTACAAAATAACTCCAAAGCATCAGTGATGCACCACTATTTTTTTCTGTATACAGTCCCCTTTTGTTGCCAGGCATGCTGATTGTGTGCATAACTAAAAAGTTTGATTTTGGTCTCTGACAACAGCACACAATGCAATTGTTATTCTAATGATGCTTGCTGAAGGTCAGGCACTGCGTTTTGTCAGCTGCGCTCAGGAAGGGCTTGCTGTTTTGAAAGCCGGGTTTAACCGTTTATTTATTTATTTATTTTTATTTTGACAACCACAGGAATAAGCTAAACTTTGCAATCCTAAAACTGTGATCTTTGGGCTGTTTTTTTTTCCCCTCCTTCAACATCCTTCTCACTGTGTGGGTGGACAATGTGCTCATGGGTTCAATGTCTAGCAATTATTGCAACTGTTTGAGACGTGAAACTTTTGTTATGGCCCTAATTGTGCTTAATGGTGTTTTTAACTGCTTATACATTACAGTTGAGGCCAAAAGTTTTCATACGTCTAGGCTAAAGACATTCAAACTCAATCTTTCATGTGTCTGAGAAAGGAGAGCCACAAACCTCACTGAATTATACCAGTTCTGTCAGAAGTTTGAGTCTGAATGTCTTTAGTCTACAGTAGGTGTATGTCTCTTTTGGCCTCGAGTGTATCTAATTTGTGCTGGTCAACAGCCAGCTGTCTGCTTGGTTTCGAAAGTTCTTTGATTTTTCCTGTAGGCTAGAGGGTGTAAAATGTATTTTACATGTGTGCACCCTCATATTTATACCCAAGAGAAACAGCACATGGTGAATAGTATCAACAAAGTTTTGGGGGACTGAAAAAAAAAAAAAAAAACACATTTCAATTAATACAAATATATATATTTTAATTGCCTTCCAAGACAACCCCATCTTTAATGCTCTGCCATCCTACTCACTGCTAGCATTACAACATAACAGCCTCCAGAGACTCCTGAAGACTTTTAAGATGTCAGCTGCTTCAGAAACTGTGATGAAGAAAGTCTGAGTTCATATGACAGCTGCTAGTTCCAAGGCTAGCTGAAAGGAATGGAAGGCCTGGGGTGAATTTCATTTTTTTTTTTATCTGATGAACTGAGAAAGAATGTGAGACTGGTAAGCTTCCTTAAACAATAAAATTCTGCTTTTGGAGAAGAGTGGGACTCGGGCAGAGCACTAATCCCATTGAAACACCACAAGGAAAAGACAGCTCAGATTCCAGTGGCATTCAGGAGCATGATGGAAATGCAAAGAGTGTGCCTCCAAAGCTACCTTTGGCTGCCAAGCAAGATAATCGCTTTTTGTTTACCAGTCATTGCTTAATAAATCAGGCTAATTTATGCACTATCCTGAGGTATAATTTAGAGAGTGATGCATGGAATAGTGGAAAAGCATATGAGAGTACATGTGCATTATATTGTCACAAGTGCATTAAAGGGATAAGGGGAACAAAGAAATATCTTTGTTTAGAGACCATATCAGTTGTTTGTTTGGTGTAATTTGATTTCAATAGAATTAGAAATTCTAGCACTGCAGGGCCTACAAAAAATTACAATAAAGCACATTTTGCTTTTTTTCATAGTCTGAAACAAAGCCATGCCCACTTTCTTAGACCCATCCACTCAAAAGCATAATAGACCGTGTTTCCCATTTTTAAGTCTGGTCTGGTTTGAAGACTGTGCTAATGTTACTGGTGATTATAATTGGGGATTCCAGAAGAAGATTTTCTTTATTGTTTAACCTTTTGATCTTTTGTTAAAACAACTCACAAAAATACTCTACTCTCATGGATATCAAACTATTGCAAACACAACACAGGTTTATACCAAAAAAAAAATCTTTGTTAAATAAAGGTGTGCAACAATTATTTCCACCCATATCAATTCATTTGAGAAAAAAAAGTATATATTATATATATGTCCCATTTATATTTTACATTTTTAGTACACCTGGGTGACCAGGAACAGGTATTTTTTCAACCATGACTTCCTGTTTCATGGGGTATAAATATGAAGTAACACACAGGCCAAATTCCCTTATTCATTCATTACAATTGGTTAGACCATGGATGTCTGGCAGAAGATCTCCAAGGATCACAGCTGGAGAATTGCAGACGTTACTTGTGTCTTGGCGTCAAAAAGTCTCCAAAACCACAGTCTGAAGTAAACTACGTCATCATTAGTTGTTTGGAAGGGTTTCAAGAAAAAAGCCTTTACAAACTCAAAAACAAAACTCAAGCATCTTCAGTTTGCCAGACACTACTGGACCTTCAAATGGGATCGGGTTCTATGGTCAGATAAACCAAAGCAGAGCTTTTTGGCAATAAACACCAGAGGTGGTTTTGGTGCGCACAGAGAGGTAGTCATATGGAAAAGTTAGATATGCCCACAGGTAAATATGATGGTGGCTCTTTAATGTTTTGGGTCTGTTTTTCTACCAGAGGACCTGGACATTTTGTTAGGATACATGGCATCATAAAAACCTGACGAACTCCTGCCTTAAAGCTTAAAATGGGCCGTGGTTGGATCTTCCAGCAGAACAATGATGCAAAACACATAAAAATCAACACAAACATGGTTAACTTACCACAAAATCAAGGTCCTGCCATGCCCATCCAAGTCTCTGACTTGAAATACATAGAAAACCTGTGGGGTGAACTGTAGAGGAGAGTCCACCAGTGTTTGAAGGATCTGGACAGATGCTGTATGGTCTCAAATCCCTTGCCATATATTCTCCAACCTCATCAGGCATTATAGGGGAACACTCAGAGCTGTTATCTTGGCAAAGGGAGGTAGCACAAATTAGTGACTAAAAGGGGACCAATAAATTGTTGCACACCTATATAAAGGGTTTTTTTTGTTGTTTTTTATTTTGTAAAACTGTGTTTGTTTACAATTGTTTGATATCCAAGATAGAGTATCTTTGTTAGAGTACTAACAAAAGATCAAAAGGTAAAAAAAAAAAAAAAGAAAGAAAAATTTTCACTTTTATATTTACTCATATTTACCAAGGATGCCAATATTAGTGGAGGGCACTGTATCTACACCTTTTTGTTTGGAGTTGTAGTGGGGGACTGTGCTTGAATTGTGGGGTATGTAGTTGGTGATGGTCTGATCTTGAGAGATGTGTTTTTTTATTATTATTATTAAGCATAGGTCTGTATTTTATTTGGTAATGCTGAAGAACTTTTATTTATTTATTTATTTTTGTTCATTTATTTTAGTGCCAATACTATGGATATTTCAAGTTAGAAACTTCATTTGTGTCATGTTTTTGTAAAATTTTTAGTTGGATTTATCACTGGAGTAGCATTGCTGTGTGTTGATGTGCATGTGTGTGATGGTGTACTGAAAGTTCTATATGAGTAATGAGGTGTAGGTGTCTTGGTGTTGTTTCATTCGGCCGTTTTGTATGTGAACATGGTGGTTTCTATCTGAAATATAAAACATGGAGATTGACGAACAAAAAAGCACAAAAAATTGCAAATCAGGTTTATTGTCAAAATCTACAGACTTTCAGCTGTTTGCAATGAACAAATCAAACAAAAGCAATTGAAATAGTTCAACACAACGAATGCTTCAAGTGGTTTCCCAAAATAAAACTGAAAATGCAACATATAATGATTTCTCCAGTTTCAAAATTATTCAACTCCCTGAAGAGAATCCCTCACAAAAGCTTAAATATGCATAACACAGGTGTTGTCTCAAGAATACCTGATGCAACTAAACAAGGGCTTCATTAGTTGCACCAAGTGTGCTTGAGCAGAAAATACATTAAATATTTGGACAGGGCAGAAAAAGGAAGCTATTAACAGCTGCAACCAGATTTCTTAGAAGACAGGTTGTGAAAAACCCTTGAATGACTGCAAAAGACCTGCAGCAAGAGCACTGAGGTTTCAGTGAGCACAGTAAGGCGTAAACTAAACGCAGAAGGTTTCCATTCCAGAACTCCAAGACATACACCATTACTGACCCAAAAGCACAAGAAAAGTCACCTCAAAATCATATAAATATGCCACAGAAGTTCTGGGATTTTGTTCTGTGGCGCTTTGAAACAAAACTGGAATTTTTTGGCAGGATGGATCAGCGGTATGTCTGGAGGGAGAAGAATGAAGAAAGAACATCAAACCTGCAGCATGTGGAAGGCAAGATGGATTAATTGAAGTATCAGTAAATCCTTAGAGAAAACGTCATGCTGTCTGTGAGGAAGCTGAAGCTTGGGCATCATTGGACCTTCCAACAGGACAATGATCCCAAGCATACCTCAAATTCCACAAAAGCTTGGTTGTAGAAGAAGTCCTGGAAGATTCTACAGGGCCATCACAGTCACCTGACTTGAACTACATAGAAAATCTCTGGTGGGATTTGAAGAAGGCAGTTGCAACATGCAAACCCAAGAATATTACTGAACTGGAGGCCATTGTGCATGAGCAATGGGCTAAGTTTCCTCAGGAACTCTGCAAGAAGCTGGTGTCTGGCTATGCATCTCATTTGCAGCAGATCATAGCAGCAAAAGGGTGCTCTACTAAGTGCTAAAGATGCTTGCCATGAAAGGGTTAAATAATTTTGAAACTGGAGAAATCATTATAAGTTGCATTTTCAGTTGAATTTGGGGAAACTACTTGAAGCATTCAATGTGTTGAACTATTTCAATTGCTTTTGTTTGATTTGTTCATTGCGAACAGCTGAAAGTCTGTAGATTTTGACAATAAACCTGATTTGCAATGAGGGTTTCATTATTTTGATTGCAACTGTAAAATTGTGGTGGTGTGTTTTCTTTTGAGAAAAATAGTATAGTAAAAAATAGTAAATAGTAGAGCTGGTTTATTGAGATGCTTAGTGTGTGAGATGTTCTCCAAGGTCTATTATAAACTTGTTTTCATTTCATTAGGACCTACAGCAACCATCGACCTGTTTGTTTTGTATTCAGTATTGTGCATTTCGAATATTTCATAATTGATCATCACCTCTCTATACCACATCCTGCAGCATATAATAATTAAAGCAGTTGTCCAGTGTCTAATTAACCTATTTCAAAATATGAGCTTCACTATTGCAGGCTTTGAGTGCATTGACCAATGTTGTATATTGAATGATATGTTTGTTTATTTATACTTCAGTTATTTTCCCTCCTAATAAGTCATTGATTTACATTATGTGTATTATTATTATTAGTAGTAATAGTAGTAGTAGTAAAAAAAAGCACTAGTACTTACAAACAATCTCTAATGTGGAGAACACTAACTTGTAATTATAATAAAAGTAGTAGCAAAGATAACAGTTTTGACTAATGTAAATAAACATAGTAAATAGCAATCACTGATCACAGAGGAAGAATATTGAATGCCTTGCTTCCATGTTCTTCAGTGCTAATGCCAAAAATATTTACTTCATTATTTAATCATTTTATGCATTTTATGCATTTTAAGTATGCATGGGCAACTTTTTGACCCCAGGATAACTTTTAAACCTATAACCTTTGAAGTAGCTTTCATAACGTGAAATTGGCATGCAGGAATTCTCTCTACAGAACCATTTTCCTAATTCATATAAGAAATGAAAGTGCATTTGCTATTCCTTTGTTCCATCTCTACATATCAATACTGGTTTCGAGAAAGCATTTTGGAATAACCCAGTCTTCAGCCCTGAAGATAACTTTGAGTCAGTGAATTTGTGTGGGAGTATGAATGAGGCTGCTAAAGTCTCGCTCTTATAGCTGTTTTGAAAAGCCTTCATATAATGCATTCCCCTAACTGAGTTCTGCTGTGTATGTGTCCGCACTTCATCGTAAATGGGCAATATTTGTTTGTTTATTCACTCTAAAGTGCCTGACAAAGTACTTCTAAGGCATGAAAACTTTAAAGTCTCTCTTCCAGTATTTCATTTGACTGAATGCATTATGTTGCTGTATTTACCAAAATTTTTGGTTTAACTAAAAGCCAGTCTATCCGCATATGCTTGAACCAGCATCTTACATGTATATATGGATGGATCATTTAATATTGTAAAAAAGGTTAAGCCATAAACAAAGCTCACTGTCTTCCTTTATGAACATTTATGATGTGACCATTCAAACTAATAACATTGCTTCCAATACACCAACATGGGTCTAAGTGGGGGGGAAAAAAAAAAAAAAAAAAAAAAAAAACCTGTTGTGGAAATGCCAATCTCGATTTAAAAAAAAAAAACAGCCTCTTTTCATGTCAGGACTTTTCTCTTAGCAGTGTGGGAAATGAAGGAGAAGCATTGAGTTCAGCTCTATTTACAAGCCTCTCAGGCTGGCCTAGACTATTTGAATAGGGGGCCGCTTTGACTTAATTCAACTCAACTTGCCTTTCCATTTCAGAGCTGTTGCTTTTGTGCTAAAAACTGGGAGACTCGCTATGATTCACATTTGATGACAAGTACTCTTTTAAACCCACTCCCTTCCCCCAAACACAGTGATTTTTTCTTTCACTTTAAGTAACATAAAACTTTACTTTGAAAGTTTCTCTACTTGTGTATAGGTATTTACAAACATGTATTTCCAATGCATTTCTGATTAGAAAAAAAAAAAGAAAACCAACAGGAACAGCATTTTCAAAAATATATCCATCCAAATGAAAATGCAAAAAAAAAAAAAAAAACAACTTGAAAATGGACACAAGTACATCAGCCCAGTGAAAATACATTCATAAACTGCTATGTCAAATATGTCAAGAATAATATTAAGAGCATGCATACTGAGAGGTAGAGAAGGCAAAATGGCCAACATGGTTTTAAAAGGAAACCATGTTATGTCATTATTTCAACTACTTGTTATCATGACATAAATCATTAGTTCAAGATGTGTGTCACGTAATGCACCTAAAGAAGGTTTAGGACAGATGTAATCGCAGTTAAGAGCTTTATTGAAGAGAGGCAGGCAGATAAATCCAAATCGTGAGACAATAGCGTGGTTAAAATAACAGGCAAGGGGTCAGGCAATCAACATACAGGCATAAATGAGGCAAGGCAAGAATTGAAAACAAGTAACGAGAACTAGATCAAAACCAGAATAAACAAACACGATATCACGGTTTGGAAACGACAGAGACAGTGCAACTGCGCGTATTACATCGCAAAGCCATTGTGAATGAGCAGTCTCTTATATAGTGTGGTGTGATTGCGAGTGTGATTGGAACCAGGTGTGTCTGCATAGTGTTCCAAGAAGGTGAACTTGTGTGTGTGTGGGAAGTGTAATCCATGGCGGCCATGTTTGTAGGCCGCTGTTCAGGATGGGAAATACAGTCACTGGTTTGCTGTGACATGACAATGTGTTGTAATCATGTGTTGTAAAGCTGACTTAATATTGTTTTATAGATTATATATAGCTATCTCTTAATTTGCAAATATTATTTTGACTCATAACACATAAACTGACAGAATCTGTAAATCTGACTTACCATACCTGAACACATTTAAATAAATTGCCAATCATTAGTCATATACAGTTAACTGTCACTTTATTAGGAACACATGCTCACCTGTTCATTCATGCGATTTTTCACTGCTGTCATCAGTCAATCATGTGACAGCAGAGCAATCATGAATCAGTAAAATCATGAAGGTACAGGTCAAGAGGTTCAGTTAATTTTTTTTATCAAACATCAAAATTTGGATAAAATGTGATCTCAGTGCCTGTGGAATGGTTGTTGGTACCATACAGGCTGATTTGCGTATTTCAGAAACTGCTACTCTCCTGTGATCTTTATACACAGCAGTCTCTAGAGTTTACACAGAAAGTGTAGTTTTAGTAGTTTTATGGGAGGAAACACCTTTTTGAACACCAAATTGATCTGTTCTGACAGGAACTCTACTGTAGCTCGAATAGCTACTCTTCAGAACCATGATGAGCAGAAAAGCATCTCAGAATGCATAACATGTCTTGAGGCAGATGGACTACAACAGCAGAAGTTCCACTCCTATGATCCAATAACAGGAATCTGAGGCTACAATAGGCACAGCAAAACACAATATCACAAAGCATAAATGGCACAGAATGGTTCCATGAACACAACAATGAGTTCAGTGTAGTTCAACAGCCTCCCCTGTCACCAGAACTGAATCCAGTAAAGCACCTTTGGGATGCAATAGAACGAGAGATTCGCAGCATGAACGCATAATTGACAAATCTGCAGCTACCAGAATGTCCAAGGGATGTTTTTAATACCCTGCCGAATCCATGCCATAAAGAATCTGAGGTGCTTCTTCTACCAAAGAAATACCTAGCTTACATACATACTCTCATATAGAATACTAATTTTTTGCCAATATCCAAGAAATTAGGCTTCTTGATGAGGAAGCAGCAATAATGAGATGACTTGAAATAATGAATTTTGCATTGAAATAAGTTATTAAGTCAAAATAATGACATAGTATCTAGACATAATGAGTTATTAAGTTGAAATAATGAGATATTAAGCTGAAATAACTACATTGTGAATCAGAACTTGCATAAATGTGTGAACTGCCAATGAGGTGATTAAGGTTAAACTTAAATCCAAAGTGTTTGCACAAGTCTTACTGAAAATGTTCATTTTGGATTACAGATGGACAAATTCCAGACCACAAAGTAACAAGCTGGTCAGCAGTCAGGATAAATGGAGGACTAGCACATTGATAATGCATGGGGAAAAAGCTGTCCACAAGAAAAGAGTGAAAATTTTAAAACTCCAGTAAGGCATCTTATTTTTTTTACTCAATGCTGACTGGAGCTTGAAGCTTGTACTTCAGGTTCAGTGAGCAGGGCATTTGACCATAAAGCAAGGGTGAAGGTTAACAGATATTGTATATGGTTTAATATTGCACTTACTTTTCCCAGTTCAATAATGCACTGGGCCTGGGAATCACTCCTTTTGCACATAGCACAAAATGTTCACCAAGCCACAAATTAAGGACACCAGAATGCAATTGTGTTTATCTGGGGGAAAAGGAAAATGTTGTAGATGGGAACATCATAGAAAAAAAAAGACAGAAAGAATAAAAAAAAAGTTCAACAGGCCTGTGTTTCACACTCAGTCAGCTCATGAGGTGAATATCAACCAACAAAAGGCATAAAAAAGTGACGATGAAAGATTTAATGCTACAAACATTGAATCATTAAAGCACCTCTGTCTTTTAAAGGTATTGTTTAAATAGGTAGAGTATTGTAGGAATTTGCGAGTGTATTTATTTGTTGAATGATTATTTACATAACCATTTCCTATTCTGTAGGTACATGCAAATGAAAAACTGTAAAAGAAACCGGTGGATTGGACTCAACATGTTTAGCTGCATCTAGAGCTATTATTCAAAGGGATGGTGCAATGGGTTTGGAGAATGCATTCAATTTATAAAAGGGTTTAGATATCAAAGTCAAGCCAATAAATTAATAATTACCAGAACACTGTATACCATATTCCCCTTCTTTGTCTACCATCACAATGGTTCATTCTGTCAATTAGTATCATTAATTTTCACAGCTCAGAATTCTAGAGTGATGACAGCCTGCCATTCGACCCTCATAAGCAGCAGCTGTCTGCCTGATGATGAGGAGTGTGTTTGCTGATGGACGAAGAACTTTCTGGAGCTTTTCATTAAATGGGTTTGACAGGGCCTGTCATTATTGCTCAAGCATGGAGTGGAGCAGCCTGCCCCATAGGACACAATGCTCATGCTGACACAGCCCATGCTTTAAAATTAATAAGACAATCCACACTAGAATTGATCATTAGGGTGCTACCTCTTATAGATAGAGAGCAAGAGAAAATCTTTCAAAATAAGGTTACTTATTTTTTTATGGTTCATCCACCAATGTCCACTAAATTCTGAAGCATTGTGAGAGAGGAATTAGAATGAACTTTGTATAAGATGTTGGCAGCTAAATTTACATAATTCAATATAAAAGTCTGGATCAAATTGTTTTTCATAACCAAAATTAGACTTAATTCATTACAGTTAATTACATTGGGCATTGATTATTTTTTTTCAGGACCAAACCAATATTCTTCATGTTCACTTGCATATTTAAAGAAATCTCAATTAGTCATTATTTCCCAAGCGTGTGCATGGACAAGTCATTTACATTTAGTGATACTGACAGAACTCCTTAAGAGGTAAAGCTCAC
This sequence comes from Ictalurus punctatus, assembly GCF_001660625.3. NCBI lineage: Eukaryota > Metazoa > Chordata > Actinopteri > Siluriformes > Ictaluridae > Ictalurus > Ictalurus punctatus. The sequence goes on from NC_030423.2 coordinate 23,767,361, forward strand.
AAACAGCTGAAAGCAATAAAATGGTAACAAAATGGTGAAAGAGTGTCTCCTTAGCACTCTGTCTTCCAATAATGCAGCTCAGATCATCAGCTACAATAGAAACACACTAATTCTTCCTCCTGTCATGATGGCATTATTTTTGTAATAATTGAATAGCTAGTATTATTTGTCTTACAGTAATTTATGGATTTTTATTTGTTTTACTTTTTTTTGAAAAAAGTTATTAATATGAGTTTCACAACTCAATTCAAGTAAACAAGCTATTAAAGTAAACAAGCTATTAAAACCTGACAGTATAATCTGCATATTAAATAACTCATCATTAATTATATGAGTTGAAGCCTATCAATCAAAGTTCACATTAGTGAGTCTCCTTATACATACATTTAAAACAAAGTCAGAACACCAAATTTCTCATGTTCATTCTGCTTTCAACATTTTATGAATAAGTCTGTTCATATCTAGTTTAGTAGTCCAGTGTCTCTCCACAAATATGTGTTTGGAAATAATCTCAGAAATGGTGGAATATTTGTTTTGCAAAGCCTTGCTCTTGACCTGTTAAAATCTAACTGCATTGAAGTGTAAGTGTGTATGGAATTAATTGCTCAGTAAGTACACATTAACAACATTGGTTTCTCTAATATACTTGTACTATCAAAACACACATCGATGTCAGTGTGACTACTGTGCTGAGAGTGATCCACCCCCAAATAATGTATGATCAGTGGTGGTCCTATGGTGGTCCCTTTCCCCTGACAGCATAGTGGGTGCATATGACAGACTACAGTCACCAATTGTACATTTACATTTTACATTTAGCTAAATGACTAAATGTAAATGTAAAATACACAGGACAGTGCATGCTAACTACACAGAACAACAGCTGAAAATAGATAAACTAATCTATGTGATGACAAGCATAATGGCGTTTCGCATTAAATTTTAGAACCCTCTCTGTTTGAGCAGAGTGTACAGATGAGGAGGTGAGAAAGCCAGACAGACTAAAAGGACTAAACCCCAGCTGCACCTTTAGGTCTTTAGGTAGTGATGAAGTGAGCACTAATTCCCATTGACACCATTATCACCAGGTGGAAGAATGACATTATGGGTGACGTAGAAAGTGAAACTAGACCAACATGTCAATGAAAGCAGTTTGGACAACATTAAATATGACATATTAATGATATGATTATCATGCAAGTCATTTGGGGTGGAAAAGATGTCCCAATAGAAGTGATGCACTAGGAAAACTGTCCTAGTACCAGCATAAAAAGTGTGAAACAGTGTAAGGAAGAATTGGTAGTAAAAAGTTTAAAGTGTCAATTTTGGTATAAATGACGAGAGGGTTGAACCCATCAATATGCTAAACCCTACTATTTTTTTTTTATTAAATTAACACATTTTGGTGATTTGATCCTTTGACCCTTTCATAGTCCTTTCTGCACTAATGTTTTGTATGCCACAACTTATAATAATAAAAAGTTTTGTCATTCTGGTCAAAAATGAGTCAAGCACATAAACATAATCAGTAGAGATGGTATATTCGCATGTGGTATAATCGCCAAACTCACATATAAACTTTTTTTTTTTTTTCCAAGATTCTATCTGCCAGTCATTCATTATCCAAGATAAATATATAGGACAAACACAACATACACATACTTGGCAAATCAAAATGCACATATCTTTGTGGTGGTGGTGATCCACTGGTTTTACAATGTATAAACATGCAGCTAACTACAAGATTTAATGTATCAAAACATGTAAAAACCTGTAATGTATATTTTAATATAGTAGTATTGTTATGAATGAAAAAAAGAAATCAACTTATTTTAAACTTCAAAATATAATACATCATAAGATAGATCAAGATATCTTGAATAAAGTAAAAGTTTAATAGTCGAATATAACATTATAAACATATAACATTATGAAATGATGATATAATAAACATAATTCAATTTCTACACACATTTAACAGTTTTAAGTTTACAATTTGTATTCTTCTATAGGCAGATAACTTTGCTTCTTTCTAAAAAAAATAAATAAATAAAATAAAATCTGACAATAGAAAAGAAAAACAATAAAATAAGATTAAAAACAATAAAATAAGATTTTTCACTTGTTAAAATATTTTGTGGTATAGAAAGTGAAATTATTTGTCTTTTAGGTAATACATTCACAAAAAAATAACATTTCGAAAAGCATATATAACCATTATGTGTTCTTAATAGTCTCAAAATGTCTGTTCTGAATTTATTATGATGTATCAGTTACTGAATGGGATTAAGTGATACAAGATGCTAGCGGTCTATCTGTATTTGGCCAGTGTTAAAATTTACAGTCTAACCCTGTAATAATATCAATTTGAAATAATCTCAAACTGTAGGCCATGTTGAAATGTAAATGTTAGTACTTTAGAGTTTTTTCTATCTAGAACGTTAAAACATCAATGCCTCATATATCAAAATGGCACTTCACCCAGATAGAACCTTATACTCTTACTAAGGGTACATTTTTTAATTATCATTATTTAAAAAAAATTAAATTAAATTAAATAAATAAATAGATAGATAGATAGATAGATAGATAGATAGATAGATAGATAGAGACCCCTGGATATCAGTGAGCAACCATAATTACCTTAATTACCTTAGGGTTCACAGCATATTATACTGACAAAAATAGTAAACCGCATTATCAAATATGTGGCAGCATGTGACAAGCTATTTAAGAATATAACAAAAGAGAACATAATAACATTAGCACACTTATGTTAGCACAGATCTTCAGTATGCAAGAACATGACTGCAGCTATGAGACAGCTCTCTTTGGAACACCTGACCTCATACATCTCATTTGCTATGTTAGTTTTGTAGCAAGTTGCAAAACTAAAAATCTTTCTTTAGAGTCAGTTTTGACCAAATAGAAAACCATGAGCAACCACATAAAACTAATGTGATTAACCATGATATATATAGATGTGACTGTAATTTTAGCTCAGGTTCCCTGGATCTAATTCCTGTATGTTTAATTTGTATCAACTCTGCAGGCCTGATATAACTAAAACTCAATTTGACTGGGAGTGATATTACCATGGGAGTGTGGCACTTTTAATTCAAACTTGATCCCAATCTTAATATAACAGATAATGAAGGCAGTAATTCAATCTGTCCCCAGTGCACTGCAGCTGGTGAGTAATTAACCCCTGACCGCCTAACACAGATCACATGACCTTGGTAAATGAATAATCCCCAATGCAAAATAGTGTTAATTACAGGAGACACTTTAAGCACAATCATATTCTGATTATATTAGGTCCTTTAAGTTAAAAAAAAAATAAAAAATTAAAAGGCAAAGATAGCTCCAAAATCCTGCAATGAGGTCAAAAACACATGTCCCTCAGCCAGTGGTAACCCTGCCAGAAGATGAATGCTATTGATGTGTGGCTTCAGAGAGGAAAAAATGAGGTCAGGATTTGAAACATTTAAATACCACATCGGGTAAAACGAATGATGAAGGAGAAAGAGGGAAAGTAACTCAAAGTGGTTCTTTTGCCTGTAGAAAAAGTTTCAAGGAAATGTTTTGCTGCAGCAGCCAGCTCCAGTCATACATAAACCCAAAGGGAAGATCTCAATAGATTCTTGCCCTCAGGCCATCATGTCAGTGTGGAATGTACGCATGCATGCTCACACTCTCTTGTGTGCATTTTGTGTGCAGTCAGAATGTGTAGAAAGCACACTTGTTTAAGGTAATAACAAATCCAAGATTCTGATTTCGAGGGCCAAATAGATTCGGAAGAAAACAATAAAACTTAAACTTATTAACTTTTTTGCAGAAACTATGTCTTTAAAGAAGTTCAATCAGTAAGACACCTTTTCCGTTATTTACAGTTTACAATCTCATCCCCCTGCTAGCATTGGAATGAAACTGGCTGATCAAGAACACAGGTCAAAGACACTGCCTTTCTTCCTTGCTAAATAAATGCCCCTGTCACACTCCCTTCTAGGTGTTAAGAAACAAGGCTGCATGATAGAGGGCAGAGTGCTGAGCTTAGATCACTTGCTTTACAATTTCAGCCAGCATCTAATCACAAGCAGCGCCTGAAAGAACAGCCCTTGCAGTTAGTTGGGAAGGTCCAGTTTAAAACAGGGTCATGCTACATTGAGCTGTACTTGCTATACACAGAGTGTGTTGATGAGATTACCAAAGAGCATGCAACATTACAATAAGGAATGTTCAATCATAAAGACAGTGTTTGCCCGTAATTCTTGTCAGAGATTACCTGTTACAAACCTCAGTTTCCTGTGTCATTCCACTTTATTGCACATAACTTTATTTATGGACTTTAATGCTGTGAATTCTTTATATTTCCGGATTTCTTGAGTTATTACTGATGTCTGGTGAAAATTTAATGTGAATAGCCTCATAGGAAATATATTTACTGAAAAAAATAAAATGTTGACATTCAATACTTATTTACCCCACCGTATATAAATACATCAGCGCATCTCTAATATATATATATATATATATATATATATATATATATATATATATATATATATATATATATATATATATATTGACTGTCGAACTTGCTTCTTATTTTTTGCAGCAAAATCCAGCAGCCTTCATTGTGTTTTTTGTCTGAAAAGTGTCTCTTATGTAATATGCTGCTTTTTTTAATGACATGAAAAAAAAAAAAACATTTGTCTGTAACATTTAATTTTGTACTCGAAAACTAATGTTTGGGAACCTACAATTTGTGTATAATCTGTATTATAATGGTGTTTATGTTTCATTATTAAGAATTCAGTAGCTTTTCATTCAAATCTTTTGATTTGTATCTTTATTGAATTTTGGGTGGGCTTAGCAATTGTACTTTCTCATGAATTGCTTATTAACTTCTTTAAAACAAGTTTTAAGTAAACACAGTGACCATAAAACCCACAATGAGCATAGATTGAATGTGCAGATCACTGAATCAAATTATACGAATTTGGAAGTGTTCTGACAGTCTGGATTTGTACTGCAATAGGCAGCCAATGCTCAGCTGTTATTCATTAGTGCCAAGTCTCATTAGGATCACTTGAACTAAAATTCATCTACCTTTTGCTTGTGTCCCCTCACTCACAGACCCGAGCTGGTAATACTGATGTACTCATCTGCTGAGCCTGTTGTTTGAGTCTGTCTTCACACACCTGACATAGTGCAAATCAGATTATTGCCTCAGTCATCAATTCACTGTTGCTATATTCATATTATAATACTTTTATAACCTCTCGTTTGGTTGACCTATTAAAATGGCTTGTATTTACCATGAATAAACACTGATGATGTCTTTTGCAGCTCAGCAGGCACAGCCATAGAGTTTAGATGAGTGATTACACTCGTGGAATGTGAGGTATTGCTTACAATATTATGCAGCAACAAAAAAGCCAAAAAGAGAGCTGCCAGGAAAAAAATGTAATAAATGAATTCACTTGATAACAGGTATTGTGTCCCAATTTCCACCAGGGAAAACACGTTTTTCACATATGGCTGAAATTGAATAATGAATGGCATTTATCAAAATGCTTTTGATAACTTTTGAAATGTAATCTGCTGTGGTACTGTAACTGAAAATAGAAAATAGCAACCCATTTTGAAAGCACTTTTCATGTAATGTGTTCAGCCTTAAAATGGTACACAGTACATTTCAATTAAAAATCAGTTATTTTTGACAACTTTAAAACTTTAACAACCTTGGCTTTACTACAGAACAGTCTACTGATCAAAAGAATAAATGTAAAGCCTACCTAAAATGTGAAATATCCACAAATAAAACCATAAACAGACCTAGCCATATTGCCGTAGTACCCATAGCCATGTTCAGGATGCAACTGAAATCCCCCCAAAAGTAATATAAAGTTTTGCTGGTGTTGTATGAATATAGAAATGAGAACACTGCATGATAATCCTCTATAGTTTCCCTTCAGAAAGCTCCTCTTCAGTGGCAGTTAATTATGAATAATAAAGTAGCACTGTAAATAATTGCCCTTTGAGTCATTAATGTTCTTCACCCAGAAATTAGGTCATGTTCATGTGAGGCAATCACTGGTCTAGTCTTGGCTCTAAGTATGCTGAAGACTGGTTAGAAAATATATCACTGTATATGGAGTGAAAGTTTATATTTCATATAGAAAAATAAAAGATATTCCCAAAGATCCTAAAGCTTTTCCCCTTAGACTGTTATCAAATATATTCTGTTATTAAAAATTCTTCCACTTCTTCAGGAGTTGTAATTTTTCAGACCTCCCATGTAATTTTCCTGGACATTCCAGGAAGTCTTTTCAAAATATATATTTTTAATTGCTTATTTTAGGGGCTGATGTATTTTTATCTACCTCATTAATAAATGTGTCAAACATGTAAAAAATGTCAAGTCAATAATGTTAATTAGTTGATCATAAATATTTAATTTGTATCTAACAAAAATCCTACTGTGTACTATTATTGTATTATTCATCATTATATTAATATAATGGTCATTCTGAAATTATTAAATATAATCATATGAAACATATGCATACTATATGTTATAGTACTATGTATACACTCACCAGCCACTTGAACAGGAACACCTGTACCCTTGCTCTTTCATACAATTATCCAATCAGCCAATCGTGTGGCAGCAATGCAATGCATAAAATCATGCATTGATCTCAGTGACCATGGCATGATTATTGGTGTCAGGCAGGCTTGTTTTGTTATTTCCAAACCTAGTGAGCACAGGTCTGCAGACTGAAATGCATGGTTGATGAAAGAGGTCAAAAAGAAAATGGTCAAAGTGATTTGAGCTGCCAGGAAGGGTATGGCAACTCAATTAATTACTCTTTACAACCATGATGAGCAGAAAAGCATCTCAGAATGTAAAGCGTGCCCGGTCAAACCTTCAGGCTACAACAGCAGTGGACCACACTGAGGTTCCACTCCTGTCAGCCAGGATTATGAATAAGAGGCCTACAGTGGGAACAGTTGGAAACTGTTTAGTTGGAGATGTTGTAAAATTTTGTTTGGTCTTTTTCCAATCTCCAGCTGTGTTCAACCGTTGGTATATTATACAATGTCAGAATGTAAAGTTATTACAGAACATTGCAGGTATGAGAATTCTAGATCAAAACAATGCTATATAGACAAATATAAATAAAATAGAAGAAAAAGGGAACAAGTACAGATGTTTCCATATATGTGTACTGGATGATACAATTAAGAATTATATTATCCAACTATATATTGTTGAATGTACACAATAATGAGCAGGTCCAGGTGACCTTGAATAATTCTCAAATATGATAAGGAACTGATCATTTTTTCTCATACTCACGCTTAACATTTAGAGCACTTTACTTCACTCAAAAATGCATTACAGTAAAGTCTTGAAAATATTGCTTTGTTGTGCCATTAAAGTCCCAATAAGGAATTTCACAGAATGAAATATAATAAGTCCCATATTTATTTTCCTGAAACATTTCAAAGGACAATACATGCAGAATGGTTTGGTGGAAATGCATAGTGTGTGTGTGTGTGTGTGTGTGTGTGTGTGTGTGTGTGTGTGTGTGTGTGTGTGTGTGTGTGTGTGTGTGTGTGTGTGTGTGTGTACATGGACAGTACCCAATGATGGATCCACTCTGACCAAATGTTGCCAAAAAGACACCCCAAACTAATATGGATAATGCATCTTTTCTTTATTGGTTTGCCTTTCCATTCATAATGAAATTGAAAATACTGAAAATACATTTATTTTTGAAACTGCTTGAAAATAGATAAATCTCAAAACACATCTTTCACATTGTAGTGTGCATAAGGAAATGTTTGTCATTTTAAAAAGTTGACATATAAACTGATGCAAAATCTTGGATGAAGGGGATTCAATATTTAGCAAATAATTTCTCTCAGAGTTCTTTCTGAAAAGATCTTGCTCTATTATTAGGTAATTTTCTTCAATGATTCATCCACATGGACTACGCTATGTTGTATAACATGGTGCCGGTAAGTATGATGTAAAGTCAGTTATGAGGTTTACCTTGTGGATTATGTTGTGTCTGAACAGCATGGCCTGACACCATTTGGGGATCCGGTTAAAGATCAGATCAGTGTTAAATGCCATTCTCTCATAAATATTGAAATGCTCAATAACATAGTTGACCTTTTCAGACAAAAACCCTTTAGGAAAAAAGGAAGCATCAAAAGAAATTCAATTTTGAAAGTGTTTGCCTACTAAGCACACAATATAAATCTGTAACTATGGCCAGCTTACGCAAGGATGTCTTTATTTATAGATATATAGCATACATTGTATATACTGTATATATAGTATAGGGGGTTTTGTATCAGTGAAACATCCATTGCTGTCACCAAAAGGGACAACTGAAATACGTTTCAAAAGCAGTTTCCTCTCTGAGGTCAAAGAGCAATTTCATTTGGAAGTGGTTTGGAGCTGTGGAATTTGTGAAGTATGTTGGCAGATGATCCATTTGCTGCTTGTGCAGTGACATGATATGAGCTTTGGATGATCAGTTGAGAAATGAACTGCTCAGGGAAGAGTGACGAACACTGGTGGAATTAAATAATTTCAGTGGTGTAAGTTTTGTACTTACAATAGAACAAAGCTAGGAGTCTTAAAAGCCAAAAATCTATTAAGGTCTAGTAAGGTTTTAAAATGTTAAAGATTAATAGTGTGGTTCACGTGTTTCACTGCTTTTAGAAATCTTTAGGCTTTGTCAACAAAAATGTAACATTTTTTTTTTTTCATTGGATTTTATATGATTTTTTTTTTAAATCAGATACAGAGTGACTGCCAGCCCTGACCCTAACCTTGTGCTGGGCCATGTGAATTCTTATGAATTTACAATCTTAAGGCTGCTGTCTACTTGTCTGCCATCTTGGGTCCTACCTGACTTGTCTCTGGCCTTCTTTGATGTTCAGGATTTTGAGGCTGTGTAAAGCCTGGAGTTGGATATGTTCCCCTCAACAACAAAATCTCTGATGAAACCAACCAAAACCTGTGCCCTCCTTTCTTTGTCTCATCCACATTTATGAATAGCATCACTGACAGTTAAAAGTGGGAAATAACAGTGAATACTCATTTCTTCTTCCCTCTCAAACGCATAGCTTTTTGTTCAGCACTATTCTCCTAACATGGGAGTGCATTGTCTTGTGCATATCAAAACACAGGCTATTAATCAAAAGGTCAAAACAGCAGAAAGTAACAATGAGCAGCTGAAAGTGATGACATTACCAACAAACTCTTTGTTCTCAGCACAGAAGTGTTAGACATGTATGCATAATATTGCTTCTCTTATCTCATTCACATAAAAGGATTACTAGAATATTAATTTGGTAATTTTGCCAGCTTGCAAGTTAGATATGCATAATGGAATCCACTTTTTATTATGCACAACTATGTATGTGTAAATTGTATAATGGAGTCTTTAAAAAATGGGCTGCTTGTAAACAGTTACGTAAAAAAAAAAAAAAGAAAGAAAGAAAAAAAAGAATCATCATATTCATTCGTCCATCATCAGTAACCACTTTATCCTGATAAGATCCATGGTGTATCTAGAATCTATCCTGGAAACACTGGTTGTACACCCTGGAATACACCCTGCACAGGAAGCCAGTCCATTGCTGGGCACCATACAAACACACACACACACACATTCACAGCTAGGGGTAACTTAACATATCCAATTCACCTACCAGAAGGATGGTAATTTGTGCTTATGTATGGAGAAGGGGCAGCTCAAAGCATGCTCCATTATCTCTGCATACGGAAAAGATCAGTTGCTCATGGCCTGGAAGTTCACTGTTCCTGGTTGTGGGGTTTTGTTAGCTGCTGGTGCCCTAAAGGGTGCAGGAGAAACTGCTTTACAATGTTCATGAACTCAGTTACTGACAAGATGTTGAATGTTTTGTGCATTGTTGTGACACCTGCACAGCATGCAAGGGCTCCAGTGAGAGTTCCATGCCTGTCTGAAGTAACTTAGCAAGTGGAGCTGGTTGGCGTGGACAATATGGGTCTATTTTCCAACCACTGGTTAAGTTGAAAATTTCAACTAAATGCTGAAAACACAGCTGTTCATCCTTTCCTCTAAACATCAGTGAGATTGGGATGGCCACTGTGGTCACTGTGGCCATGCCATTGCACTGTTCAGGAGTTTACTGGCCTCACTCTAGCCATGCTTCTCTTTGGATATGAGCTTTGCAGCCCCCCCAAACCTAGCATTTAGTCTTGTACTGGAGGCTGATTTAGACAACGAGCCAGGGCTGGTGTGCAATCAAGAACCATTATAATGGACATCTCTGAGGCTCCGGATTGTTATTACAAGTTTGTCAGACCATTTACAGGGTCAAACTGTACACTTTACAAAACGTAAACAATTAAGAATCAAGAGACTCATCTTTCAAGAGACTATTATACATGGCTTATAGATTTTCTTTTATCAGTGTTGCTTTATATGTCAACACTATGAAAAAAAAAATATTGACCTGATTTATATATACAATTAGACAAATGTGTTTTTTGTTTTTTTTCTTTTATGTTCACCCACATTTCTCTTTGCCAAGGTTCTTTAACAGTCAACAGTTAACATCTACTATGGCTACTTTTCATATAGAATAACATGTGAATATTATAATTATTTCCAGTTTCCTTAACACAGCATAGTGACATATCAGTAAATCATTACACCATTAATTTCTATTTGCTGTAAATAAATTTTATCTGCCATTTGTACAGCAAAGATGTCTATCAGGAGGACACCTAGGAACAGAGATGCCATTTGCCAGAAAAGCAGAGACCATCCAGCCTCCAATGACATTATTATTCAATTACCTGAATGTTTTAAGGTCCATGTGATACCTCATTCTTGCAGAAGTGTCTTCAGACAGCTGATGGAAGATCCACAGATCCCCTAAAGACTACAGGAGAAGTCACTTAGCATATAATAGAATTTCCTCTGTCTCCACTGGAACCAGGTAACTTTAGCTATCAGTACCTATTAGATTAGCTAACTGGTAGCACAGACATGAGAGGAAGGGCACGTGCTGAATTGTTTGCCATTGGCCTTAGTCCACTAATGGACATTTTTCTAAAAGTGTATTATGTCTCCTCAAAACTCAATGTTAGGGCCATTTCTATTTTATAAAAAAAAATGCAGACCTTGCTAATTGTCAAAGAAAGTGGAGGATATTTTTACTCTTTATCTGTCTTTTGGAAAAGAAAAGTTTGGCCAGTGATGACACTGTGGCTGTTATCAGATTAGGCCAGTAGGGTTGTTTTGCTGGAATAGCTTTGGTAATGGCTATTCTCTATCCTCAAGTTCCCTAGTGTATCACACTGAATGTGAAATCTAGACCAGGGCTTGTCAGGCTGATGGATTTATTTGCCTAGTCAAATTGTTTTGTGATCCAGGTTTAGGCACAAATGAGGCCTTCCTTGACATTGCTACAATCTATAAATGGAACATTTATTATTATTATTATTATTATTATTATT